>NC_081406.1:572122580-572192580 GCF_030272615.1 Cryptomeria japonica
TGGAGAGAACTGAGAGAATGGGAGAGAGAGAGAGAGACACACACACACACACACACACAAAGAGAGAGAGAGAGAGAGAGAGAGAGAGAGAGAGAGAGAGAGAGAGAGAGAGAGGAGAGAGAGAGAGAGAGAGAGAGAGAGAGAGACTTGTGAGGGAAAGAGGGAAAAGGAGGGAGAGATAGAGATAGAGGATGAGAGGGAGAAGGGGACTGAGAGAGAGAGAGAGGGGAAAGAGAGAGATATATAGAGTTAGAGGCAAAGAGAAAGATTTGAGAGAGAAAGAGAAAGGGAGGGAGAGGGAGAGAATGGACAAAATGGGACAAAGACACCAGAGAGAGAGAGAGGGGGGGGGAGATATAGAGAGACCTAAGAGGTGGATGAAGGGATTTTGTGAGAGAGAGAGAGAGACCTGAGAGGTGGAGGGGGATTGTGAGAGAGATACCTAATAGGTGGAGGGAGGGATGGTGAGAGAGAGAGAGACATACAAAGAGACAAAGAGAGAGAGAGAGAGAGACAGAGAGACAGAGAGAGAGATGGAAGGAGAGTAAGAGACTAGAGAGAGAGAGAGGTGAAGAGAGGGAGAGAGTGAGAAAGAGAGATAGTGAGAAAGGGAGAGAGTGAGGGGAGGAGAGAGGGAGAGACTGGGAGAGAGATACACTTGAGAGATGAGAGTGAGATAGAGAGATAGAGACAAATAATGGGAGAGAAAGAGAGATGGAAAGAGAATGAGAGAGAGAGAGAGAGAGAGATAATGGGAGGGAGAGAGGGAAATGTTGGTCCCTACCGGTGACTGAGAGGGGGGTGAATCAGTCACCTACCGGTTTTATAGAATTAAAACCCTTTTACTCAAGTTTGTACTAACTTAATATTCATCAATACAAATAGTTATTGTAGGAGAACATGCATGCATGAAAAGATACACAATAACATCAAGAGTTTATCTCATGGAAACCCAAATGGGAGAAAACCACGATGTGATTTGATGCTCACAAAATTTGTACTCTTTTGGAGCACACCCTATAAGGAGCCATCCCTATTTTTGTTAAGTGTCACTCGGTTAAGAGATTTTGAGTTGCAATGGTTAGAGAGCAACATGAAGTTGATCTGCTGGAATAGCTACTGATAGCTTGATTAGATCACAATGAATCTCATACTCTATTTGCACCGGTTGTGTCTGCTTTGCACTACATCGATTCTCTGCTCAAACCCTTGGGTCTGCACTCTGCTAGTATACTTCACATTAGCACTTCCTCACTCTTCACTCTACTCTACTAAATCACTTAGCACTTCCTCACTCTTCACTCTGCTCTGCTAAATCACTTAACACTTCCTCACTCTTCACATTGCTTTGATAAATCACTTAGCACTTCCTCACTCTCCACTCTGCACGTTGGATAGCCTCTCACAGGATTTGCACTTTGCAATTTTTTTCAATCAAAAATGTTTTGCATGAACTCAAAACACTTTATACTCCCTTTGTTGTCACCTTCAAATGTTCCCTTAATCAATGCAGTCACAAATCTTGGTAGATTTCAAATTCAAATCTTCCCGCTCTTTCTCTGCGCGTCTTGCAACAATTCTGCCAACTATTCATCCAAATCTTCCACCGCATCATCCAAAAATAGCAACTTCTAGGTCGAGTTCAGTCTTTTAAATGTGAGCCAGAAAATACACAAAAATCATGGCTTAACTGCATGATGAATGAGGTTGACTTCACTAACATTTAGTTTGGCGTTATCACAAACTAACCAACTCACCTTTTGCCATCACAACTTTGTAACCGATCACTGCTCCTAGATTTAAGGTGGCCACCTATCTTCCTTCTGCTTCACCAACCTACCGGTATACCACTGTGCTCTTCACTACTGGTTCATCCTTTGCTACTGGTTTGTAGTACTTCCATCAAGCCTCTTTTCCTTTTTGCCAATAATGTTTTGGTTTTCATAAGAACTCAAACCTTCTTGCTTAAGTCACCTTTTGTGACTACATCATCATCAGAATAAACAACTTGAAGATCTGACCTTAACACCGATCTTCTTGAATGACAGACCTGTTGGTTTATTTTGTCTTCCCTTGAACTGATTGAACCTTGATCATCTGTCTTTGATGTTGTGTTCATGTTGTTTTCAAGCCATCACCTTTGCTACTGAGATACACCACTCCACCAGTCAGTGTTAGTCAATGACAAATCTCAGCCAATATACTGATTCATTGGATTAACCGGTTTTGTCAATATCAGTAATCCCAACAAGAAAGAGAGTTAGAAGGAAAGAGAGAGAGACTTAAGAGAAAAAGAGAAATGGAGGGGGAGGGAGAGGGAGAGAATGGGAGAGAGATACACTTGAGAGAGAGAACACTTTGTGCTTTCTAAGATGAAAAATTTCTATGAAATACATTTGGAGTGCGCCAAACTTGTTGCCTTGGAAAATACCGAGCCAAAGGCTTGGATGCCCTTCTCAGGCCTGAGACATGTTTTTTGACAAATATTAAAAATATTCTAACTTTTTTGTTCATGCTCTTTGTCAGGTTTGCACATGTTTCAATGCAATAAAAAAACACCATACGATTATCAAGCTCTCTCTTAGCTATCCAGCCATTTTTTTTTTTCAAATTTGGATAATGTCAAGGCCTTCGTCCATAATTTATTTTGTTAGTGTGTTCGGTTTTTGTCAAAAACCAACATGTTGTATTTCAATGAAATATTTTTACCCGTTTATCGAATTTTGAAACAAATTACTTTTTTTAAAACTAGACTCCATTCTACATAATTTTAAAAAAATTCTTTATTTTTTGTAGTTTTCACAATTGGGGGGTGGGGGGGGGGCGCATGCTAAAATTTCTATTTTTTAGGATGTGTCCACTTTGGAAATTCGTAAAAATTCAAATATACATAAAAAAATTAGCTGAAAAAACCAGCATAAACTTCAATGTGTTAGCTACTTTCTCACCGGAGCAATTTGCAAAATTCTAAAACAAAGTTGACGTTTTAGGGGCACCACATTTTGTGCTATGTTATGTTTTTATGAAAAAACAAGACCAATAAATAAGGTACCCCTTTTTTAAACCCTTAATCTTTGATTTCCCGTCGAAGTTCGGACTTCACTCATTTCATTAAAAAAAGTGGCATCTTAAGGCCCCTTTTTGGCCCCCCATCTTTGTGCACTTACCCATAGCCTTATAATTAATTTATCAAAATTAATTATAACCCATTCTTATAAAGTCATTTAAGCTCCATTATTTATTCTAAGCCTCTATTAGTTAATTAATTCCAATTAACCGAGCTAACCATGTGATTCCTATAAATCACCTTTTCTAATCCTATCATCTAGCCTAATTAATAACTCTCTAATCATGCTTATCATTTCCTCAAATTTTATAATCCCCCACTCATTCTCTCTCCTCATGTCACATCCTCCTAAATTTCTCACTTGCATCTTAATCCCTGGTCAACCCACTTAATCAATACCCATTATCACTTGCACATTCATATAATTCCTAATCACTTGCACATTCCTAATCAACCCACTTAATGAGTCAACTCTTTTCCATAAATTTCTTTCTTCTCTCACACTCTAAACCTTAAATGCACCAACTTTGTCTCTTCCAAGGAATTTCAAATCCTTGCACATTCCTATTCCACCTCTTCCCAAAAACTTTTTAATTCCTCCTCCCTTCCCCCAAAGAATTTTATTTCCTATTCCTCTTCCCAATGTACTTGGGGAACTCTTCCCCATGTACTTGTGGGGTGTGGAGAGAATAAATGTCTTTATGGCATATCTCTTGGATCCCACACCTTGTCCTCTCAATCTTCCTCCACCTTCTTTCAATCCTCACCCTCCATTATGAACCAATCTTGGGCCTCCATTTTGGCCTCCCCCAATCTATAAATTGGAGTCTCCTCTCCTCACAAATCATCCACCTTTTGATAATTTCTATGCTGCTACATGAGCTTCAAATCCATCCATTTCATACTTACAATGCTAAAATATTGCCTTAGCCAATCCATCATCCATCACACTTAGTCAATATCCCTTATCAAATCTTGTTGTGTAGTGGACAACAATCCACATATCATCTATCAAAGGAGAAAATCAAGTGGAGCAATAGGGCGCCTCTACTTGATCAAGCTCAATCAGAGGAAAAAGTGAAGATTTAGGTATAATGGTTACTTGTTTAATCTTTTAAATGTTTTTTAGTGTTTTATATAGGATTTATGCAACTAACCATTGATCTACATTTTTTCCTCTTCATTTTGGCAAACCAACGTCTCCTTTTGAATTTACTCTTCCTGCCTAATCTTTCCTATGTAGGAATTGTCGAACAATGTCTTCACCTGCAAATTGATGCATGTGCCTCTATTTTGGCACCTCCACATGCTCACATCAACGTCTTCCCTTCATATATTTCATTCTGCGGTTTCCTTCCTTTTAGCTTGAAACCTTTAAAATCCATAAAAAATTACATATAAAGCCTCAAAAACACAAAACAATAGCATTTTGTTTTGTTTAGACTCTCATTCTAAGTAGTTTGCATATTAGTTTTGTCACAATCTTAGTATATTAGGTGTTTTTGGACTAATATTTTTCAAAGGTTTCACTTCGGCACTTGTGCAAACTCGGTGTTTGCGCCCGCAGATCGACGTCTTTGCCCTTCAATTTTCATGCCCTATTTTTGCATTTGAATTTTTTAATTTTAGAGCTAACTGTTTGCCTATAAAAGCTGAATCAACATATCTGCAAACTTAAATCGATGTCTCCACTCACGTAACTTCCTGCCCATTTCAAATTTTCAAATTTTGAATTTATGGGCTAACATTTTCTGTGTAGGACTTAAATTGGCGTCTATGCAATAAGCAGTCATTTTTTCAGATTTTGCTTCTTTTTTTTTGTTTTTGCAGCATTCTCGCCTATCCAAGACTGAAAATAGAAACTACTAATCATTGATTGTAGGATGTTTGTCGAAGATACTCATGTTTTCCACTAAAGTAGATTTCTTTTTCAGGTCCTAGCTTAGCAAACATATTTTTGGGGATAAAAAGAACGTTTGTCTTTCATGTTTGGTGCGCTTGCACATCTATAGGGTGGACCCACCATTACACTTAGTATCCTCTCCCCTCGCCTTCATGGATCTTGGGTGTAAGAGAAAAGCGATTAACACCACCCAATTTTTATTTTGAGTAGAGAATCACCTCTTGGGGGCCTCATCACCCTAAGGGAGTGTTTCAAAATTGAGGTATGTTAGGGATATCGAGCCGCTATATAAATATGTCGATCAAGCGGCTAGAGTGTTCAGTGAGTTTTACTATGTGGAGGTCATCTTTTCTTTGATAAAATCAATTAAAGCCTTAAGTGGCTTGCTTCAAGAATCTGTCGTTGGACTAGGATCCCTCAAAAATTTACTAGACACCCTGTTTTCATTGCCCAAAATCCTATTTGCTTGTTGGTGCAAGAGGTCAGATCTCCAAAGTAGCCCCAATTCGTATCATTCAAAGTAGAGATACATGTCCCTCAGTTCATAAGATCTTCGGATCTTTGGGGTAAGAGATTCTGGTATGCTCGAGAAGTGAGTGTTGTGGAGGGGAGCCAGTGCTACCAGATCTTTATCTATTTTATTTGTCTAGGTGTTTGGAGAAATCCAAGTGGGGATCCAATAAGTAGAATCCACTTTCCAACCTAGGTTGTATGTCTTTGTGTGTCTTTATTGTTCATACCCATAAATTTTGTCACATCGGGGTAATCTAGGTCCCCTTCTTTCATGCTTGCTTCAAGCATTACCTTGGCCAACATGTATTCATTGTATGACATTTCTTGCCAAGACAAAACAAATCCAAATCCACTTTTCAAATTCATGCACCATAAACCCAAGTCACTCAACACATCCCAAGAAATCCATTTACTGTCAAGTCAAGAAAAAGAAACCCAGCTATTAGCAAATCCTCAAGCGTCCCGAATTCTTGTACACCAACCAAATACTCTTGTTGAAACATCGTACCTTCTTGCACTGTTTTAACGATTATTTACAAGGTTATGGAAATGAGTTTGATGAAGAACCTTTGAGATCGTGTGCTTTCCATCAAAGATCAAGGATTATCCCAAGCCATTAATAGAAGTGGTCACATTTTGTTGTCCATCCTGGCTCTACTGGAAATCACTTATTAAGTCATTTCCCATCTAGGGTATCTTTTGATCCATTCTTGTCTTTAACTCATCTTCTTTCGTAATCATTAGCATTTTCTTCTTTTAGTACTTAGCACATCATTCAAACTAACAACCTTAATCTAATTTCAATCAATCAACCTCTCAATCCAAGGTGTTATACTCAATTTTCATGATGTGAAAATTGAGGGTACCCCACAAATTTTTGTGCTCATTTGTGTTTTGATGCTCTATGCATGCTTTACGAGACGTTTTGTCATTGTGAGCGTGTTTTTTCCCCTAATTCTCCTTTTTCACTTAAGTGTGAAATTTTGGTGCAAATCGGGCTTATAAACCCGATTTACACCAAGTATGTCTTTTAGGTGCAAATCAGGTTTACAAACCTGATTTACACCTCATTTGACTTGTTTTTCCCCTTTAGGTGCAAATCAGGTTTGTAAACCCAATTTTCACCTTGTAGGTGCAAATTAGGTTTACAAACCCGATTTGCACTTATTTATTACACTTGATATATTAAATGCCCATTTGTATATTTTGTTTAGGAGTCTATCTCTTTTATTTTTAAATATTTTATCCTCCATTCTTTTACCCTCATTTTCTATTTTGAATTTCTTGGAGGGTGTGGAGGAGGATTTAACATCTCAAGTATTCTTGTTTTTCTTGGCTAAGTTTTATTTATCATTATTCCTCATTTTAGGGTTTTTTAAAACGCTTTATTATTTTGAATGATTCTTATATCGTATGTTTTGCAGTCCATACAATGTGACATCATTCGATTTTACTGGCCTGAACGACACCATATTTATGATGTCATTCAGGTCAATAGACCCTAGTGACATTTTGTGATTCCTTCTCATCGCTATCTTTTACCAGTGGTATTGGTGGTGCTCTAAACCCGCCAAACACCATGTTTCATCATGGTGTTGGATGGGCTTAACACCTCGACCCACATCGATATGATATGTTTTTCACTGTACTACTCTTTGTTTATGGTGCATGGTGGGTCTGCGACTCCGTCACCCACCATACTTTATTCACTTTTGTTGTCAAACCATTGTGGTGTTGGGTAGGGCCATAGGCCCTGGTGTGTTTGCAACCTCAACCACCACCATCCTTATTTCCTTTTCTTCTTTACATTACTATTGTGGTGTTGGGGGGGACCATAGGCTCGCCACACACCATGTTGTGGTGCATGGTGGGTCTACGACTCTGTCCACCACCACTACCTTCATTCACTATAACTAGTGTTGAGGAAATGGGGACAAGGCAAAAACAAACTTCAAATGTTAGTTTCCAACCATAAAACCAAGACAAATAACTAAAACCATTCCAAACATATCAAGAAAGATTAAAAAGCAAGTAAGTAAAGCAAGATAAAAGAGGAGAAGGAAGATAAATCTCCCAAAGATGCTTCCATGATGCCTTTTGATGCTTCTTCCTTGTTTATCCCCTCTCCAAGTCCCAAATGAGTGTAGCTCTCATCTTTTAGCATTATCCATGGATGCCATATGGAGATTCAAGATGGTTGTAGATGATAAACAAATGCTATGCAAGTGTAAAAGGGTTTCTATGAGAAATCTCCTAATGTCTATGTAAATTCCACTATAATAAAAATGCTCTAATGATCTCTAATGCCTTTTTTTGGCTTGAGGAATGAAGTCCTTTTATAGGGAAAAATGTTGATTGAATGGCTAAGATTGAGTGAGCTTGTGAAGGGTCAAGATTAATGGGTTTAGGATCCATGTGATGGCTTTCAACCCAATCCCATGGTGACAAGTGTCAACATGAGATGGCTTGAGAGGAGAGGGAAGGAGCATTTAATGCCTGAGGAGACATGACGATAACCTTGTATGGGTTGGCTTATTGGATAAATCTATTATCCAAGGGATAAACTCATGTGCGAGAGTAAAAGGGATAACCATGGTCAAAGTAATGAATGCTTGAAGAGACCCATGAGTTCAAGGATGGTTGAGTTAGAGAGAAAGTCTCTAACCAAAGGTTGAGTTTGAGCTAACCATTTATGGTCATTTAAGAGCCTTTAATGGTTTTAGAAGACTTTAGAGGTTAGCTTGTTTGAGACACAAAGCCTTTAATGGTTATTGGAGACTTTTGAGTTGTTTTGAGAAGTGACCTTTTATTAAGGGATGTGCCAATGATTAGAGGGGTGGATTAGGGTAATTAGAAGGAGTTAGAAGATTCTAGAAGAAGGCTTAGATATGCAAGTGGGGTGGGATTTTCAATAAATATTGATTTATTTAAAAAGGGGAATTTGATTTGTGTTTTTAAATAAATGTTAAACTTATTTAAATGAGAGGAATGAGGGAAATTAAATAAATTAGATTTATTTAATAATTGGGTTATAGATAGGGATTTTTTATTTAAATAAATTTATGTAATTTATTTAATTAAAATAGCAGAATGGGGGTTGAATGAATTAATTAAATGTGAATTTAATTAATAGAGGAATATTAGTACATTAAAATAAATATTAAATATTAATTAAATTAATAGACAAATTTATGTGTCTACATTTGCCCCTCTTTGAGACGGTGTGGTTTATCGCATTGTTTCAAAGAATAACAGATAGGCATGGTTAAAATGCCCCAAGAATGGTTGTTCTATGGGTTGATATGCCCCCTCGAGAGATGGGCCGAAAATTTCATAAAACTGGGCGATCTCTCGAAAAATAGAAAGAAATTAGGAGATGGTAGAGTAGATGAATTTAGAGGAAAGCACAAAACAATGGAGGAAAACAGGGGTAAAATGGAGAAATGGCAAGCCTCAGAAGTACCTGGGGGTCACAGTGGTCACGGGGCGATGCAGGAGTAGGCTATATGTAGGCGAGAAGGGGTAAAACAGTCCTCATCTGTACATGTGTCCATAGCAATCCAGAGTGAAAATGGTGTTTCCCATTGTTGATCATTGATTGGAGCGCATCCGGAGGTACCAACGGCTAGCTGAGTACAGTCCCCTAGTAAGTCTAATTCTGACTTTTTCCTTGTGACATCATTTATTGCATTTAATAGCTAGAGGAAAAATTCAGACGACAATGTTTTAGCACTTTTCTTGTCTAAGTTAGTGCATTTGTGCTGCAATGGCACTTTTGTGCAATAGTTTTAGTGCTATCGCCAATATAGTGCTTTTGTAGAGTGGTTCTGGCGCTATTGTTTTGGTAGTTGCAGCATGTTTGTCAGTTTGGGCGAATGAGTGTAGTATAGCACATGTGTCGCGCAATGTAGTGGTTTGGATTTTTTTGAGCGATTTTGTAGGTTAAAATAGCATTTTGATCGATTTAGCACTTCTCTAGGTAGAGTTAGCGTTATTGGTTGTGTTGTGGCACATTTGTCAGTGTTGTAGCACTTTTGTCTATATGTGTAGAAGGATCTATGTTGGTTGCCCCAAGTTGAATGTCAAGATGACAGTTGATGTCAATATTTGTTATTGTATGCGTAATAGTGACTTGTGAGACTCAGTGAACCTGTTGAGACTAGGAAAGTGGTGCAAATGTCTGTTGGTAGTCTAAGTTCAATGGTGAGTCAAGTTACCCGATGAGACTTATATACTTTGAAAAAGCATCCGATGAAGTCTAAGTAAGAGTCAATGTTGCATAGAAAAGATTATTGACAGTGTTTGTGTGATTTTTGGTTTTGTAGGAGGATCACCTAGGGGTCTTGCAGATCCGTGAGAGGCATCCGACCACACAACACCTGCGAGATTAGTTGATAGATCCAGAGATAGACTGTATATGTGCGACAACTTTATATGATATGATGCACATACTCGTGATTCAGATGAATCACGGATTACTGACAGCGTTGGCATAGTGAGACATGCTCTTTCCATTTAGCAATGGGAAATATGACCATGATACTAGAGGACATCTGGAGGATACTGTATATCCTGATTATTGGTGAGCTTGTTACTTATGACAGGGCACTAGGCGAGGTGACACTATAGTGAGTATTCTTGTATCTGGATTCGGAGGTGTTTGATGGATCGGTTCCATGGGAGGACATAGCGGACTTATATGAGCCATTACCAGTAGTGGTATCAGGCATTGTGGGAGGGATACTATGCCCAGATCAGAGGTCGAATGGGCTTGCAGTGGGCTTGGGCAAGTGATTGAGCGGATGGTTAGCAAGGGCACCCGATATGCATGGGTACCATGTGTGCTAGCTATGATTGGCACATTCATTTGAATCCGACACTATGAGCATACCGAACTAGCATTCAAACCCCCCCAGGTGCAACCCCCTACTCACTTGTTTATGGAACATAAGCCATCTTGTCTATTGAGGTTGAATTACCATCTCTATGGGTCTCATTGCACAATATAATAAATGATGAAGAATACTGAGTCTCACGTCTTCAGGGCCATGGTGGTTTGAGGATGACAGAGCCGTAGTAATGGTGCTTTTTGTCATGTTTTTGTTTAGATGGAAGTTTTTGTAATGCATGCTTCTTCTTCCCATATTTCATTTTGAGTTTGTCGATGACTCTGAGACCTAGTCCTATCCATGTTTGAAGCATGTATTTGTGGGTGAAAAAGGGTGTGGTTGAGAATGAGATGAATGAAAAAGTGGATGTGTGATCCCTTCTTGTAGTTCCAAGATTTTATGATCATGATGATGAGTTGAAGTGTTTGTGGATGTTTGATCTCCTACACTAAAGGTTGGGTATCAACAAAGTCCTCTTTAGAATTGATCTTTTGATGTCTTAACAATTGTGAGATGAGGTGTAGCAAGGTTTGTGTTGTTACAAACACAAGCTATCTAGTAATGAGAGGATGCAATCATGGACTAGTTTTAACCTATCTAGATGTTTAGTAATGCCTTTTAGGATGATTGATCCTAGATGCAGAGACGCACTAGAAAGTAATTTAGTTGGTATGATAAGCAACATCCGAAAGGACTAAGGACAAGACCTCTTTTGTGTTGAGAGTTGAATGGATTTTTTATGTGTTTGGAATGAGTGTGAACCTTGGAATTTCTATGTAAATTTCACTAATATCTATGTAAATTTCTCTATAATAATAATTATCTAATGTTATCTAATGCCTTTTTCTTGCTTGAGGAATGAGGTCCTTTTATAGGGAAAAATGTTGATTGAATGGCTAATATTGAGTGAGCTTATGAAGGGTAAAGATTGATGGGTTTAGGATCCATGTGATGGATGCAGGTTAATAGATGTATGATGTTTATGTGATGAAATGATGGTGGTTTTCTAACATGTGGATGCAGGTTAATAGATGTATGATGTTTATGTGCTGAAATGATGGTGTAAAAGAGCCATTGCAACCATTGTTACAACCACGGGATACAATTGGACTTGAATTCAACCCTGGTTTAGGCAAATCTTTTAAGATTAGGATTCCAAGAAAACATAAGAGGACCACTTCTAAGATCACCCCTTCTAGAAGTAGGACAATGTCTATTGCAAATCAACCTACTAGGTCTAAATTTTCAATTTACGAAAAACACTTCTCAATTTACAGCAAGTAAGCAAAGGAGTTATTTTGCCCACCAAACTATCACTCCTGGGATAAAACTCTTTTCTACTTCAGACACCCAAGCAACATCAACAACCCCGTCAGCTAAAACCCCTACAACAGCTATCGACAAACCTTTCACATCAGTAGACATCCCTATAACATATAGTGACAAAGTTCTACTGGGTGATTTCAAGATGGATTCACATGAATACGAGTGGGATTCTTCATTTTCACAATCATTTGACGAGGACACTTTTGAGGTTAAGAAAGCTGAAGGAGATGCATTTATTAAAACCTTTTGGGACCCAATTGATGAGGATACTTCAACAACGGATAGGTCACCTCCCAAGCCTGATTACGAAGAGGATAGTATTGATGATGACCTTGGTTCCTCCATACTTACCATAACTGACGCATCCTATGAACTTAACCTGATCGATGAACCAATGCCAATTATTCACCCCAAACTCATTGAGTGGAACCAGTAATATCCTCCACACCTTGACACCTTCCAAAATGATGATGTGATCATAGAATTTTTTGAATTATGAGATGACATACCAAGCGGGGATCACAAAGTTGGGTATGCTATTGAACTTAACAATGCAACTTACTTTGGAGAGAACGCCAAACCTTTCAGTCACAAAAATATTACAATCAAAACAGGATCCTCAAGTGAAAACCACACTGTGACACTTGTGGAAACAAAAAGAGTAAAAATAAAGGACGTATCCAATGGTGAAAACCTCTTTGAGGTACTTGAGGATGGAAGGTTTGACATTCTCCCCTTTAGTACTAATCATGAGAGATCATCTATTCTCGTAGAAGAAACAAAGGAATTCAATCTGACGGCACCTGAACATTAACACATACTACATCTAGCAGAATCACTAAGTCCAGCAAAAGATCTTGGTTTTACAGAGTTCTTTCCCAAGAAACAAATCCATTTTGCATGGTCCTATGCAGACATGCTAGGACTTGATCTAGAACTAGTAATGCATCACTTAACAGTAATAGAAGGAGCCAAACTAGTAAAACAAAAGCTTAGAAAGATGCATCCTCAAATCACACTATAAGTAACAATTGAACTCAAAAAGCTATTAGATGTGAGTTTCATAAGACCCATTTACTATGCAGAATGGATCTCCAACCTGGTACAAGTGGCAAAACCAACTGGATAGATTTTAGAGATCTAAACAAAGCATTTCCTAAGGATGAATTCCCTCTTCCAAACATTGATATGATCATGGACCTCACAACAGGACATGCAATGCTATCACTCATGGATGGATTTTCAGGATACAACCAAATAAACATTTCTCCAGAGGATCACCACTAAACAACTTTCACATTCCCATGGGGTACATACTATTGGAATGTAATGCCATCCAGTCTCAAGAATTTTGGCACCACATATCAAAGCAAAATGACTACTATCTTCCACAATATGATGCATACACTGATGGAATACTATGTGGATGATTTACTAGCTAAATCATTAGCTATAGAGGGTCACCTTGCTATACTGGAAAAAATATTCAACAAACTGGAGCAATATAATGTACGCCTAAATCCAAAGAAGTGTGTCTTTGGGGTAACCTCTAGAAAGCTCCTAGGATACATTGTCTCAAACAAAGGAATTAAGGTTGATCCCGCAAAGGTGAAAGCAATAATGGAAATGACACCTCCTAGGAACATCAGTCAATTAAGAACATTACAAGGAAGGCTATAATCAATTCGGCAGTTCATTGCACAATTGGCCAACAAATGTCATCCCTTCATACATTTGCTTCACAAGAATGTTCATTTCAAATGGGAAGAGAATTTCCAGCAAGCATTCCAGTAGCTAAAGGACTACCTAATGACGCCACCATTACTGACGCCACCATCTCTAGACAAACCCTTATTGTTATACATATCAGCTATAGCTACAACCTTAGGCATCTTACTCGCACAACATAATGTAGAAGGAAAAGAATATGTAGTATACTACATTTCCATAACACTGGTAGGGTATGAACTCAATTATACCCCTATTGAACGAGATTGTCTAGTAGTAATTTTGGCAGCCACCAAATTGAGGCACTACATGTTGACACATAAGATACAACTCATTTCCAAGATAGATCCACTCAAGTATCTACTCAGTAAAGTAGTACTAACTGGACGTTCGACAAAGTGGGTTATACTCCTCAGTGATTTTGACATAGAATATGTGGAACACAAAGCCATCAAAGGACAAGTCATTGTAGATCCGTTAGCTGAAGCACCGCTCATAGGAGACCATCCTCTCATTTCCAATTTTTTAGATGAGGATATTTTCACAGTTATGCCAACACCACCATGGAAGTTGTATTTCGATGGGTCTTACACTAGACATGGTTTGGGAGTAGGCATTATTTTTATCACTCCTCAAGGTGATAGCATACCCAAGTCATACAAGATCACATTCCCATGCATGAACAACATAGCAGAGTATGAGGCTTTGATCACAAGACTCTGCATGGCCATCCAATGCAATTTGAAAGAACTGCAAGTATATGGTGATTCCTAATTAGTCATACGACAAGTCAATGATGACTACCAGACTAAGGATGATAAACTTGTGCCTTAGAAGAAAATGGTTGATAAATTCAAGGAATTATTCGCAGCTATCACTTTTGAGTAGATTCCTCAAGACCAAAATAGAGATATAGATGCAATGGCTACAATAGCCTCTCTCCTCGATCTTCTACAGAACTCCACACGCTACGAGTACTTAGCTGAATAACTTTGGATCCCCGCTTATGATATCCCAGAATTCGAGATGGTCTGTCAACTCATTTGTCTCGATTCCCCATGGTATGGTGAATTTTATGCATATTTACGTGATCAAATCCTTCCCCCTAACCAATCAAACAACCAACGAAAAACCTTCATATGTCAATCCTCTCGATACACCATCATTTTTGAAACCCTATACCGATGAGGTCTCGATAGTACTCCCCTCCAATGTCTAAAGAAAGGTGAGGTGACCACAACTTTAGAATAAGTACAAGAAGGTATATGTGGAGCTCATACAATTGGCCCTTCATTGGCTAAAAAGATCATGTGGGCAGGATACTATTGGCACTCTATGGAAAAAGACTCCTACTACTTTGTCAGAAAGTGCAAGAAGTACCAAGTTCATAGAGTTTTGATACATGCCCCAGTGCAAGAATTGCAACCTATCACAACACCATGGCCCTTTTGTCAATGGGGACTTGACCTTGTGGGTAAAATCCATCCATCTTCATCCAATGATCATAAATTTATCATTACCACCACAGAGTACTTCACCAAGCAGATCACCTCATTTATCCTCAATTACATCATTTTTCGATATGGTGTACCCATGTCCATCATCACAGATAACAAGCTCCCTTTCAAAAATTAAGACGTCTATGAACTCTGTGAGAAGTTTCATATCCAACACCATTTTTCCACCACATATTACCCATGAGGCAATGGTCAAGCAAAAGCATCAAATAAGAATATATTGAGGATCCTCAAAATAACAATCAATGATGTTGGTCATGATTGGCACATTCGTTTGAATCCAACATTATGGGTATATCGAACTAGCATTCAAACCCCTACATGCTCAACCCCCTACTCACTTGTTTATTGAGAATAAGTCATCTTGCCTATTCCTAGTTGAATTACCATCTCTACGAGTCTCCTTACACAGTATAATAAATGATGAACAATATCGAGACTTACATCTTCAGGACTTGGAACTACTTGATGAAAATCAACAAGCTACCTACAACCACCTTAAAGCATATCAGCAGCGCATGAGAAGAAGCTATAATTATAGGGTCAAACCTCACACTTTTGAGGTCAGAGATCTTGTTCTTAGAGAAAATCCTCGCAATCAACCAAACAGTGAACACCGGGGCAAATTTGAATCCAATTGGTTGCGTCCATATGTCATCACTGTCGTCTTTGGGTCTGGGGCATATTAGTTAGCAACTTCAGAAGGAGAACCCCTGGCAGATCCGATCAACAACATGCATCTCAAAAAGTTCCACACATAAGTTGTGCAGAGCATCAGGCTCATCAAAACTTAGAAAATACCAAAAACATTCAAAACAAATTAAAAAAATGAATAAATCAAGAAAATAGTAAAGAAAAAAATCATTCATCCAAATGGTGAAAACCACTCTGGTGGCGCTTTGGGTAAGTACGGTGGTGAAAACCTGGTAAACAAGCACCATTTGTAGAGGCTATGGCCCCATTGCCTCTCAGACTTGTTGCGATCACATCCATTCATCCATGGCTTGTTATTGATCTGCAATCAGGGTTATTACTTCATGTGTCCCACGTCACACTTTCATACCGACATCTAACTAGGGGCAATGTTCTTAAACTTACTGATGGGAGTGGATTCTCCATGCTTACGATTCATTGAGTTTCTCATTCAAAAACGTCCTGAAATAATACCAAAAATATTCATAAAATCTCAGAAAATACCAAAAACAGTTGCAAAATGTCATGAAGAAAACACAAAAACATTCACAAAATTCAAATAAAAATTAAAAATGAAAAAAACATCAAAATCAATGAAAAACATTGCAAAATAAATTGTTCCTTGTACATACACATTGCAACGGGTGCAAAAATAACATTTTGAAACTCCTTAAATGATGACCACCTATCAAATCAACCAACAAATCACACATCTGTGCACAACCGTCTTCATAAGGATGCATCCTCCCTTACAAACAAGACATGGTTCCATTTTTCTTTGACAAGAAAATTTTGTCTGGTTGATAAGAACTTGGTTGAATTTTTGGCCTTTATATCAGGTTCCTATGCTATATCCACAAGTGATTAGAGTAGCCAGGATGGTTCCTGATACCTTTTTCTTTTTTTTTTGTCTGTGGATTGTTCCAATGAAGTTCTAGGGAATGTACTAATGGTGTCTACGTGGGAAGTTCACTATGCTACGAGATCCTATGCAAAAAATACACAATCATGGATCACTATGGCTTACTGACTACAACATATATCTCGACCATTTGTATATGAACCATAATGGAGGGACACCTCTCTTGCTTGCGATGTTTGTTTACAGGTGAAGCACTCAACCTTGGTTTCTGGTACCTCGGCCAAGATCGGTACTACCATGCTCAATGATGAAAATTAAGCACTATGACTAAGCCATGGATCGCCAGTTTTATCTCATCTATATATATTGCATTGAGTTGCATATCACCCATTCATTTGTTCATTCATCCATTGTACAAATTTGTTGTCAGCATGCAATTAATTTGGGCTTATATGAGAAAGCTCAGCATATAAGTCTTATCTTGGGTACAATCACGACGGAGTTTTATGATACATCATCTCACATCTCCATTCCATATTTGCATTTTCCAACTAACTTGGCATTTATATATCATGTAGGAATGGCATTGTCATTTAGTTACATTATATTCATTAAGTGCATTCATTCCTTCATCTAGTTTCATTTGTTCATTTAAGTGCATTCATGAATTCGTTTAGTTCATTTTAAAGGCCTTCATTTGCATTCATTCAGGTAATACATTTATCTCATCCATTTAGTGCATTCATTCCTTCATTTAGTTTCATTTATTCATTTAAATGCATTCATGAATTCGTTTAGTTCATTTTAAAGGCCTTCATTCGCATTCATTCAGGTAATACATTTATCTCATCCATTTAGTACATGAATTACTTCATTTAGTTACATTTCATTCATTAAGTGCATTCATTTAATTCATACATGACATTTTAATATCATTTCATTCATTAAGTGCATTCATTGGATTCATTACGTACATTTTAAAACACATAGTTTAGTCATGTCGTCCATATCATTATCTCATTATTTCAACATATAAAGTATTATCTATCAAATATCATTATTCATAATCTCATCTCATCATTTAGCACAAACCACCATCATTAACATCATCACGTAAACATCATACATCTATTAACCTGCATCCACATATTAGCAAACCACCATCATTTCATCACATCAACATCATACATCTAGTAACCTGCATCCACATATTAGCAAACCACCATCATTTCATCACATCAACATCATACATCTATTAACCTATATCGATGTATTAGCAAATCATTAACATCATCACATCAATATCATATATCTATTAACCTGCATCCACATGTGAGCAAATCATCCACATCATCCATAAAGAAAACACATCAACACATACATCTAGACACAAATCATAACATCATCATGCATAAATAAATCATGTCATCACATAAATGCATATCATATCATCACCATAAAACTGAGATCTCATCATATATCGCATCAATAATAAAGAACACATGTATTAGAATACAGTGATGTCCAAAATATTGGCTACCAAGAGCCATCAAAGTATCTATATAATAAAAATCTAACAATAAAAAAAAACACCTCAAATAGCACTCTCGCCAGATATCGTGGCTCCACCCCCACCACCACCCTCACCATCTCGCCAAGGAGGACCCACCACCACTACTTTGACCCCTTTGAGACCGCTCTGATCTTGCCCACCACATCTAGGAGTAGCTCATCGCTCACTGACTACTCGACACAACATGCTCATATAATCCTCACCAATAGTCAATCTCTACCTTTGCTTGCCGCATCTCCCTCACCATCTCCCCAGTTGGGCCCTGTCCCTGCACTCCCTCCAAAACTCAAACTCTGTCCTGTATCTCCCTCACTCTATCCACCACATCATCTCTCTTCACACGGTTGTGGTCAAATTGACCCCCATGCAAAAAGATGGACATCCCTAGCTGCAATCTCTACATCTATGTCCTCCAACTATGCCTCTAACTCTCGAATTTGCACATCGGTAGCCATCAGGTGAGTCTGCAGTTGTACTATCACCACATCTCATAGGTCCCCCTCTCTCCCACCTATAGCTCCCTTTCCCATCTCCATAGCCACATCACCACCCTCTCCACCATCGACATCTCTCCCTCCTTCTCTTGGTGCTCCTTGTATCAGAAGACCGTACGACAGTCATAAAGGTTGCCCTCCTCTGCCTCTCCTTTATAATCGCCCTCCTCCACCCCCTCCTCCTCCACCTCCCCCTCCACATCCTCCACCATCTCTTCCCCTTGTCTAATCTCCTCCTCCCCTGTCATGGTCCTATGTCATCCTCAAACGTTGACACTGGCTCTGTGGGATCTGAGATTCGTAGAATCGGATGAGAGGCTCATTACTGTGCATACTCATCTTTCACCCTTGCATCCACGACCTCTGCTTGGTATGGCCACGACCTCACCTGTAGTGTTTGAAACTATGTTATAGCCTTCTCATGGGATAATACTGGCCCCCACTAGAATCTCACTCATACTACTCTGGAATACTCACTAGAACCGTGGGGCAAACCCTGTGTGTGCCCAAACTGTCTCATCACCCGACTTGGCAAATGTCTCTCTACCACGTATGTTGTTCGTCCAATGAGGAACCGCGCTGTGAACACATATGGCATTGCCTCTGCATCATCCTCCCACTACTCACAATCTTGGTAGGGGCGCCATATCACTGTATCTAACTCATCCAATGCACGCCATTAGTACTCCAGCTTCCCCAGCTGGGGCTGAGTCATCATACCTGCATACATATATGCATAGGGTTGGTCAATCGCCCTAAACCTTGGACACACTGGTCTCGATATCGACAAGTGCTCCCATGCCCATATATGTAGCAAGGTTATCCCTACTCCCAGCGATGAAATCTCCTGGTATACAACCTCATGCAAATCCCTGTATAAATGTGCCAACACACATGGTCCCCTGTATACATCACCTGACCCCAGCCCACTGCAAGCCCGTGTGATCTCCAATCTAGGCATAGTATCCCTCCCATGATTCTTGATACCACTGCTGGCAATGGCTCATATAAGTCCACTATGTCATGCCACGAAACCGATCCATCAAAGACCTCTAAATCTAGATACGGGAATACTTGTCGTAGTGCTGCCTTGCCTAGCGCCCTGTCATAAGTAACAAGCTCACCAATAATTGGGATATGCGGTATCCTCCAGACATCCTCCAATGTCACAATCATCTCTCCCATCGCTAAATGGAAAGAGCGTGTCTTGCTATGCCATCACTTGACCAACGCTATCAGTAATCCATGATTCATTTGAATCACATGTAGGTGCATCATATCATATAAACATGTCGCACATATACAATCTATCTCCAGATCTGTCAACTGATCTCGCATGCACTATGTAGCTAGATGCCTCTCAGGCATCTGCAAGACCCCTACGCGATCCTCTTACAAAACCACAAATCACACAAACATTGTCAATAATCTTTTCTATGCAACATTGACTCTTACCTAGACTTCTTCGGATTCTTTTTCAAAGTATCTAAGTCTCATCGAGTAACTCGACTCACCACTAAACCTAGACTACCAACAGGCATTTACATCACTTGCCTAGTCTCAATAGGTTCACTAAGTCTCACAGGTCACTATTACGTGTACAACAACAAATGTTGACATCAACTGTCAACTTGACATTCAACTTGGGGCAACCAACACAGATCCTTCTACACATATAGACAAAAGTGCTATAGCATTGACATACGTGCCACAACACAACCAATAGCGCTAGCTCTACCTACAAAAGCGCTAAATCGATCAACAACGCTATTTTAACCTGCAAAAGCACTCAAAAAAATCCAAAGCGCTACATTGTGCGACACATGCGCTATACTACACTCATTCGCCCAAACCGACAAACGTGCTACAACTACCAAAACAATAGCGCTAGAACCATTCTACAAAAGCACTATATTGGCGATAGCGCTAAAACTACTACACAAATGCGCCATTGTGGCATAGATGTGCTAATTTAAACAACAAAAGTGCTAAAACAATGTTTTAGCACCTTTGTCATTTGAATTTTTCCCCTAGCTATTAAATGCAATAAATGATGTCACAAGGAAAAAGTCAGAATTAGATTTACCGGGGGACATACTAAGCTGGCCGCAGGTACCTCTGGGTGCTCTCCAATCGATGATCGACAATGGGAAAGACCATTTTTGCTCTCCTAAACTATTGCACAGGTCGTTGTCAGAGGCTATGGATTGCTATGGACACATGTACAAATGAGGATTGTTTTACCCCTTCTCAGCTACATATAGCCTACTGCTGCATCACCCCATGACCGTCGTGACCCTCGGGTACTTCTGAGGCTTGCCATTTCTTTGTTTTACCCCTATTTTCCTCCATTCTTTTTCCATTTCTCTGTTTTACCCATCTACTCTACCATCCCGTAATTTCTTTCAATTTCTTGAGAGATTGCCCAATTTTCTAAAAAATTTGGCCCATCTCTCGAGGGGGCATATCAACCCATAGAATGATGATTCTTGGGGCATTTTTACCATGCCTATCCAATAACCCAACCCATACAAGATTTTATCCCTTGGATAATAGATTTATCCACTAACCCAACCCATATGAGGTTACCATCATGTTTCCTCAGGCATTAAATGCTCCTTCCCTCTCCTCTCAAGCCATCTCATGTTGACACTTGTCATCATGGGATTGGGTTGAAAGCCCTCACATGGATCCTAAACCCATCAATCTGTACCGTTCACAAGCTCACTCAATCTTAGCCATTCAATCAACATTTTTCCCTATAAAAGGACTTCATTCCTCAAGCAAGAAAAAGGCATTAGAGAGCATTAGAGCATTGTTATTATAGTGGAATTTTTATAGACATTAGGAGCTTTCTCATATAAACCCTTTTAAACTTGCATAACATTTGTTTATCATCTACAACCATATTGAATCTCCATATGGCATCCATGGATAGTGTTAAAAGCTGAGAGCTACACTCATTTGGGACTTGGAGATGGGAGAAACAAGGAAGAAACATCAAAAGGCATCATGGAAGCATCTTAGGGAGATTTATCTTCCTTCTCCTCTTTTATCTTTCTTTACTTACATGCTTTTTAATCTTTCTTGATATGTTTGGAATGGTTTTAGTTCTTTGTCTTGGTTTTATGGTTGGAAACTAACATTTGAACTTTGTTTTTGCCATTTCCCCATTTCCTGCGGGACCTTTTCCTTTGATGATAATGCTAGCAACTTGTTCATTGGCATAATAAAGATTATTGACAGTATAGGTATAGGCAAGATGGCTTCTTCTCCATAGGCAAGATGGCAATTGCTCCATAGGTAAGATGACTTCTGCTCCATAGTGCACAGGTATTGCCTATTGAGGTATAGGTTGTGCATGTATAATCTGTCATATTATCTTGATTCTTACCTTGATGGGAGGGACCTCCTTTCTCATATGATGGGAGTGGATTTTTTAACATGGTATGATTAGTATTGGAAGTTTTTGTGCATTGTGACCATCCACTTCTATGTCACCTCGATCAATGAGGTCTTGAATGATATTCTTTAATCGACGATAGTTGTTTGTTTTGTGCCCTCTTCCTTTATGAAATTCATAATAATCATTATCTCTCCACTAGGAAGGTTTGACTTGCGGGTTATAGTTTGATGTTTTAGGTAATGTGATAAGATCATAAGAGATGAGCTAGCATAAAATCTTTTCAAGAGATTCTCCCCAGGGTGTGTAGGTGCAATTAGGTTTGTAGGTCGGGTACCTGCTTTTAGGTTCCTCTTGTTGTGTGTTTGAAGGTTGATTTATTGGATTGGTTTGAGGATTACTTGAATTGGTAGTCAGGTTGTTGCAATTATTTGCAACCCTTGCAATTTTGACTATGGGTTGGGCGATTTTGGCAATTCGTGCATCCACAACACCATCATTAACAATGTTTTTGTTCTTAGCCCAAAAATTTGGTTTGTCACTATTGTAGGTTGGTCTTGGACCCTCCTTGTTGTCATTGTATATTTTGACAAGTCCCTTTTTGATAAGGTCTTTCTCTATTTAAGTCCTTGAGCTATGACGTCTTCGAAATTGTCGGAACATTTTATGTCTAAGTAAAATTCCATTTCCTCATTTAAGTTTGAAATAAAAAATTTCAACTAATTACTCTTCGGGAATGGGAAAGGAACGTCTACTAGAAAGGTGTCTCCATATTTGTAAGAATGTCGAGAATAACTCACCATTCTTTTGTTTTGTATTGCATAGATAAGCCATGGAGACATCCTGATCTATGTTATGTTCATGATGAGTGATAAATTTTTGTATGAGGTCCTCAAAGGTTCTAATCCCACCGGGCAGGCATGAGAACCATTGCATGGCTAAGCCTCCCAAACTTTGGGGAAAGAGGTGCATTAAATATGTGTCCTTGTATGCAACCTCTAAGCAGGCAGAGAAAAATTCTCGCACATGATCTCTAGGGTCTCCCTTTCCTTTATATTTATCAAACTTTGGGCTTTCGAAGGTGCATGTATATATTTCTATCAAATGAATATGGATAGATATCTTCAAGAGCATATTTCTTTTGTGTCCTTCCTAAGTGCACTTGTTGGGCGAGGTCTTGCATCTTTTGTCTTAACATATCTATTTTTGTAAGATGAGGGGGGATGTTACCGTGTTGATAGTTATCATCATAGTTATGTGTATTCCTTGCCCCCCTTTCACCATGATTTTGTTCTTGTCAATGGATATGTTGGGCTTGTTCTGGTATATCCTTAAGTTGTGATATGTCAAATTCAGCAGGAAGTTTGGCTCCTTCTTGAGCAAGTTTTAGAAAATGGGCATCAACACTTCCCTTGAGAACTTCTTCAAAAAGTCGGTTAAATCTGGGGTTGCTAAGTGCGTCTTCAGTTTGTGCTTGTGTAGGGGTATCTGGGTCTCCTCTTCTGGAAAAGGAGTTGACGTTCACTTCTTCTTCTTCCCATATTTCATTTTGAGTGTGTCAATGACTCTGAGACCTATTCCTAGCCATGTTTGAAGCATGCATTTGTGGGTGAAAAAGTGTGTGGTTGAGAATGAGATGAATGAAAAAGTGCATGTGTGATCCCTTCCTATAGTTACAAGATTTTATGATGATGATGATGAGTTGAAGTGTTTGTGCATGTTTGATCTCCTACACTAAAGTTTGGGTATCAACAAAGCCCTCTTTAGATTTGCTTGTTTGATGTCTTAACAATTGTGAGATGAGGTGTAGCAAGGTTTTTGTTGCTACAAACACAAGCTATCTAGTAATGAGAAGATGCACTCAAGGACTATTTTTAACCTATCTAGATGTTTAGTAATTCCTTTTAGGATGAATTTTCCTAGATGTAGAGACACACTAGAAATTAATTGTGTTCGTATGATAAGAAATATCCAAAAGGACTAAGGACAAGACCTTTTTGTGTTGAGAGTTGAATGAATTTTTGATGTGTTTGGAATGAGTGTGAACCTTGGAATTTCTATTAAGGGACTATGAATTTGATGATTGATTTTGGAAATGATTTTGAAGTGAGAAAGATGGAAGAAAAAGTAGGAAGATTATGTGAACCTAGGAATCTCTAATAAGTGATTGTGGGTTGTAGAATGTATGATGGAGAAATGCATTGATCGTGATTGTGACGTTATGATAGAGCCCTTCTCTGAAAAAAAGCTTATGATGCAAGTGGTTCTAATTCAAAGTCGTCGGTACAACCATGACTAAAATCATGATATCGATGGATGAATGTGTGATGTTTCAACAACTACTTACGATTTTTGTATAAGAAACATTCTCTTTTGGGTTTTCTTTTCACTTTGCTTCTTTTTGGTTTTTCTATAAATTGACTTTTTGACATATTTGAGAGATTTCCAAAAACGAAGCATGGGTAGCTTTTTGCAATAATACGTGAATTTGTTTTGTTGAGATTGTTGTTGGGGTGTATCTTGGTTTAAATGGTTGATTCCTTGGACAAGAAAACAGGTCAAGCACACAAGCACAAATTCTTTCCCTTTCAAAAATGGCACAAAAGGTGTGGGTCTAAATCAACCCATTCATGAACTTTTTGACCCTAATAATGCGTGTATGTTCATAGGCTTGAATTCGGCCCAAATTTTCACTGGTATGAAACAAGACGAAGATAACTCAAACACTTTTTATCCCTAAGGTAATGGCCAATTGCGATACTTTCAGCCCACAACTTGATATTTCTTCGACTTTGGTACTACATATCTTATGTATCCCATCGTAGCAGGTAAGGATGTGATATACCAAGTCTTGCACGAGCATAACAAATAGTTGGTCCCTACGATGGGGGAGTCACCACTTTAATCAAGCTACAAGTATCCTTTCAAAAATCCATGTTTCTACTCAAGGAAATATGTATGGTGTGTATCTTGGGAGCAAAACCATCTATGATCTTGCAGTGAACTTTTCACAAATATCTTCAATCAATAGAATGGGTGGGCTTCTAAAATAAGAGGTGTCGAGTAATGTTCGATGTCTTTAGATGTAATTTCATTATGCAATGACTCACTTAAGATCCTTATAACTCACGGTGGGGCCCATGTGTCCTTTCAGCAAGTTACACTGTAGGAACAGATACACCTAAGGCAAACAGCTTTCGCTCTCACCTGATTTCTATAGTGGCTTGAAGGATTCACCGCTCAAGGTCATCCCAAAAGTGATGCATCTCTTGGCAGAGCTCTCTTAAAAATAGAAAATTTATAGTGTTACTAACACTTTTCTCTTGCACCTAGGACCACGAGAACCAAGGGAGAGGATAGTGTGTGTTAGAATTGGGACCACTCTACAAATTTGCACAAGCGTGCCAAACACAAAAGACACTTTTTATTTTTAACCTTTCATTGTAATATGATCTATTTACTAATTGGAGATGTTGCTCCAACAACCATGGTGTTCTTTTTAACCAAAATAGCAAATGATTTTGACTTTTGAAAACAAGCTTGGTCAACAAAAACTGAAAATGTGAGATTCTTTATTATGCACCAAATGAAAGTTGGAGTAGTGTTTTAAGTGCACCAAAAGACAATGAAGTTAATTTTATCCCTTTGTCTGAAAAACATGAAAGATTGGATTTATTTTATGCACCAAAGAAAAGTTGAGTTGTGTTTTAAGTGCACCAAAAGATAATGAAGTTCATTTTATCACTTTGTTGAAAAAAAAGAAAGATTGGATTCGTTTTATGCACCAAATAAAAGTTGAGTTGTGTTTTAAGTGCACCAAAAGACAATGAAGTTCATTCTATCCCTTTGTTTAAAAACAAGAAATATTTGTTTCAAACTAAAACAATTAAAATGCTTTTAAACTAACTCCTTCCAAAACCTGCAACAAACTGCTAGACCTGCAAAATCCACTCAAAAATTTAGGCAAAATGGTGGGCTTGACAAACCTAAAACTTCATTTTTCTTATAAAAATTAGCCCTCTTCCCAATACAAAAGCGCTAATCTAAGGGAAAACAAAAACACTAACGTTATACAAAGGCGCTATAACTTTCAGTGAATGAAATAATAGTGCAAGAGCGCCACAACAGACAACAAAAGTGCTAAATCAAATCAAAAGTGCTATAATAGACAACTAAGGCACTAAACTGAACAATAGCACTACTATGTAGGTAAAACCTGGGTGCAAATTTAGAGACAAAATCGCCACTTCGCAAGACGAAAGTGCTAAAGCGTGACTTGTGCCTGAAAATTTGCAAATTCGAAGTGGTTAGTTAAAAAGTTTTAACTTCTTAGTCTTTGATTCACGTCACGTTCACCAAATGATGTTGAGGAAATGGGGACAAGGCAAAAACAAAATCAAATGTTAGTTTTCAACCATAAAACCAAGACAAAGAACTAAAACCATTCTAAACATATCAAGAAAGATTAAAAAGCATGTAAGTAAAGCAAGATAAAAGAGGAGAAGGAAGAGAAATCTCCCTAAGATGCTTCCATGATACCTTTTGACACTTATTCCTTGTTTCTCCCCTCTTCAAGTCCCAAATGAGTGTAGCTCTCAGCTTTTAGCACTATCCATGGATGTCATATTGAGATTCAAGATGGTTGTAGATGATAAACAAATGCTATGCAAGTGTAAAAGGGTTGCTATGAGCAAGCTCCCAATGTCTATGTAAATTCCACTATAATAACAATGCTCTAATGCTCTCTAATGCCTTTTTTTTGCTCGAGGAATGAGTTCTTTTTATAGGGAAAAATGTTGATTGAATGGCAAAGATTGATTGAGCTTGTGAAGGGTCAAGATTGATGGGTTTAGGATCCATGTGATGGCTTTCAACCCAATCCCATGATGACAAGTGTCAACATGAGATGTCTTGAGAGGAGAGGGAAGGAGCATTTAATGCCTGAGGAGACATGAGGGTAACCTCATATGGGTTGGGTTATTGGATAAATACATTATCCAAGGGATAAACGCATGTGCAAGAGTAAAAGGGATAACCATGGTCAAAGCAACGAATGCTTGAAGAGACCCATGAATTAAAGGATGGATGAGTTAGAGAGAAAGTCTCTAACCAAAGGTTGAGTTTGAGTTAACCATTTATGGTCATGTAAGAGCCTTTAATGGTTTTAGAAGACTTTAGAGGTTAGCTTGTTGGAGACATAGAGCCTTTAATGGTTATTGAAGACTTTTGAGTTGTTTTGAGAAGCGACCTTTCTTAAGGGATGTGCAAATGATTAGAGAGGGGATTAGGCCAATTAGAAGGGGTTAAAAGAGTCTAGAAGAAGGGTTAGATATGCAAGTGGATTTGGTGGGTGAGAGAAAATAGGATTTTATTTAGAAATAAAATCTATTTATTTGTGCAACTTGCATTTGTAGGAAAATGCAAGTGGGGTGGGATTTTAAATAAATAACGATTTATTTAAAAAGGGGGATTTGATTTGTGTTTTTAAATAAATGTTAAATTTATTTAAATGAGAGGAATGAGGGAAATTAGATAAATTAGATTTATTTAATAATTGGGTTATAGATAGGGATTTTTAATTTAAATGAATTTATGTAATTTATTTAATTAAAATGACAGAATGGTGGGGTCATAGGCCCACCATACACCATATATGGTGTATGGCGGGTTTATAACCCCACTAAGCATTGATGTCCTTCCATGTTTTTTTGGTGTGAGGTGGAGTTTTAAACCCACCCTCCACCAAAATGTTCTCTTTCTCAAAGGTGTTTGGTGGGTTTATAACCTCGCCCAACACCTCCTTTGTATTTACACTTTTTCAAGTGTAATTTGGGTTTCTAAACTTGAATTACACTTGAGTTTGGTTTTTTCCCAAGTGTAATTTGGGTTTGGAAACTCGAGTTACACCTTTGATCCACACTTTTTTGTAAGTGAATTTTTCAAGAATATAAACTTGAAATTAACTTATCACACACATGCAAATTGAGATTTTATATCCAATTTACCCTGGAGATCAAGTTATCAAAGAGGGTTTTGGAAACCCTAATGGCTTAAAATACATCATTTTACTGAAGATTTTTCATTTCAGATGAACAAAATGGTTGATCAGTTGTATCATTGCAATATCGATGATTTTCCTTTTTATCAATGTTATTATTGTAGTCACATAAATCTGTCCACTTAATTAAATAAATACTTAGTATTTATTTGATTATTTAACCATCAATTAATAATTAATTAAATTAATATTTAATTAATTCATCTTAACCCTCTTCTCCTATTAATTAAATAAATTATTCAATTTATTTGATTTAATTCACTTAACCAAATTCAGACCATTAATTAAATAAATAAATCATATTTATTTAATTAAATCTTCTCTCACATTTAAATAAATTAATATTTATTTAAATCCCCCAAAATCCCACCTCTCACATTTAAATAAATTAATATTTATTTAAAACCCCCAAAATCCCACCTCTCACATTTAAATAAATAAATCATTTATTTAAATCACCTTTATCCTCCACCCACTTGCATTTTCCTACAAATGCAAGTTGCACAATTATTTTAAATAAATAATTTATTTAAATCACCTTTATCCTCCACCCACTTGTATTTTCCTACAAAAGCAAGTTGCACAACTATTTTAAATAAATTATTTATTTAAAATCCTATTTATCCTCACCCACTTGAAACCTTTAATGGTTTCCCTTAAAGTAGTCAAACTTGATGGCTTTAAAGTCTTCAAACTTGATGGCTTCCTTCTATAGTCTTCTTAAGACTTTAATGGTTTTCCTTAAAGTCTTCAAGCCTTTAATGGTTTCCCTCAAAGTCTTCAAGCATTTTAATGCTTTATCTTCTTTTTCTCATTTAAATAAATTAATATTTATTTAAATATTTATCCAAATGCAACTTACACCATTTAATTGAAATAAATGATTTTATTTTAATTGAAAATACCAAAATTTCTCCCACTTACATTTTCCTACAAAATCCACTTGTATGCCTAAACCCCTTCTAAATTCTTCTAAACCCTTCCTAATTAGCCTAATCCATCCCCTAAATATTGTCACATTCCTAAGCAAATTGGAGTCACTTCTCAAAGACTCCAAAGTCTTTGAAAAGCAATTAATGCTTTGTGTGTTCAACAAATTAACCCTCAAAGTCTTGGATAACCTTTGAAAGCTTTCAACCTTCAACCACTAAATGGCTCAAAGTCTTTGAAAACCATTGAAGGCTTCCAACCTTCAACCACTTAATCCCCAAAGTCTCCAATAACCATTAATGGTTAATTCAACCCTCCCACATGGTTAAAACATTTGTTTTGACTCAACCTCTACCCAACCCAAAGGTCTCATCAGGCCATTAATGCTTTGACCATGATTATCTCTTAAACATTTGCACAAAGGTTTATCCTTGGATTAACTCTTAATCCAATGGGTAATCTTAATTTAGACTTGATCCTTACCTTCTAGATAACCATGAGGTCTTCTCAGGCCTTTAATGCCTCCAACCTCTTCTCTCAACCCAATCCTATGTTGAAACTTGTCACCATTTTATTGGTGCCAATTGTGCACATGGATCCCCAACTTTCAATCCTAACCCTTGTTAAGATTGCTCAATCTTAACCCTTCATTTCCCTATTTCTTCTATAAATAGAACCCTTCTCCTCAAGCAAAAGGAGAAGCATTTTAGAGTATTGTTGTTATACTGGCATTAGCATAGAGCTTTTTCATAGCATCACTATCTACTCTTGCATAGTATTTGCTTATCATATTCAACCATCTTGAATCTCCATATGGCATCCATGGCTAGTGCTAAAAGCTGAGAGCTACACTCATTTGGGACTTGGAGAGGAGAGAAACAAGGGAGAAGCATCAAAAGGCATCATGGAAGCATCTTAGGGAGGCTCTTCTCCTTTCTTTTATTTTGTTAAACTTCTTTCATGCTTTTTGAAATCTCTCTTGATATGTTTGGAATGGTTTTTAGTTCTTTGTTTTGTTTTTATGGTTGAAACTAACTTATTAACATTGAACTTTGTTGTTGCCTTGTCCCCATTTCCATGACATCAATTATCATATCAATGGCAAAAGCTTCTCCAAGCAAGAGGGCGATGAAGTTCAAAAAGCAAGACCCCCATCTGGTCTTTCCTCCTTCTTTAGTCACCTCCAACATTGATCATATAAGGTATATAGAAATAGGTCATGTTGACCTATCCAAGTTTCTAAAGAGGGTTGATAAACCTTCTGTTGGTCATTTGGTGGAATTGATTATGTGTCACATTAATGTTTTGTCATTGATTCCAACACTAGTTTGGATGCTTTACCGACACCCTTCTAGTCCCAGTAGGTTGAGTGGTTTTCTAGTTGATTTGGATCCGGCATGATCTGGTAGGGTTCGGTATAGTTTGGTGATGGAATTGGCTTGTTCATGATACTCATGCTCATATTCAGTTAGTTGATTTTGGTATGGTGATCGGATGCTATCCTGTTTGCTTAGAAGCTTGGTTTCTGGTTTGAGCGAGGCTTTCACCGGCAAAGATTTTGATGAATTACATAAGTGGTGTTGGTGCAGCTTCTGGTGGAGTTTCAGGATGCTTATGGTGATCATATTCAAGACTTGGCGGATTGAGATCATTGTTGTGGGGTGTGGACCTATAGTGGGTCTCGGTTGGTCTAGGTTATGGACTAGTTTAATGAAGCGTGTGGATTGGACATCTCGATACGTTTCCGGGATGTCTTATGTGTTGGATATTATTTGTTTGGTCTAAGGCCAACATGGTTTTTAATTATGTAATTGGTTTATTGTGTGGTGGCCAACCTGATTGTTTATGTTTGAGGGTTTGTATATAGATGTAAGATCTCATTGTAGATCATCATGGTTATGTTAGAAGTCATGGTCAAGGGATGTAATGTGCGAATAATGTAATATCATTCAGGTAGAGGATTTGGTCAATCATTGGAGATCAAATTGGGTTTGTGTAAGAGGATTTAGTCCTCTGGTATTGAGCTTAATTGAAACTATACTCAGGCATAGGAGATGCTATCTTTTGTAGTTCAACACTTCTCTGAATTGTAGTCTGGATTTCTATGTAGTCAATGAGACTCCTTTTGTGACGAGTAGTGCGCTCTAGGTTGTTGGCCTTCTGGCAAGTGCAGACCCATCAATTGTAATTCACATACTTACTACAGAAGTATTATCTGACTTAGGGTAGGCTTCTCATTGTGGTTTTTCTCCTTACCGGGTTTTCCACGTACAAATCTTGGTGTCATGTGGATGGTATTTATTCTATGATTATTGTTTATGCTTAATTGGTTTAACTGTTATTCCGGTATTTGGTTTAAGCATTATGGTATTAATGTTTTGGGTTCCAGTATTAAAGTTTTAATTGCTAATGGTTCCGGTAATTTATGACAATTGATTCACCCCCTCCCCCCCTCTCAGTTGTCTTCCGGTTATTTGAATTGTCTAACACCTTCTTCCTATTGTTAGATAGAATCTATCATCAATATTAGTATCCACTTGGTAGCGACTTTCCCTATGTCAACTCGGGACCTAGAGTTTGTAATGGCAGTTGCAAATCATTTTGATTTAGTTAGTAGAAGTGTGAAGGATGAAGATGAAAAGAAAATGATCACGCTTGATGAAGAATTCTTCAATTCTATTTTTAAGTGTCCCAGTATTGAGAAGTATTTTGACATCAAAATGCAGTCAGCTATAGCCTACTTTTATAGGAATTCTGACAAGTGCAGAAAGAACATGAATGATAATTGGTTAAAGACCCCAAGACCTACCATTGCAAGATGTCCAGAAACTATTCCAAGATGTGACTTTGTTGGATAAGTCAATTATTTGATCTCTGTTTTGAGCATGGTGAAGGACCTTCCCACCTCCAATACCTACTACAAATGAATGTATCAATACATCCATGTGATTGGGAAAAATAAAGAAAATATATTTGGGGGAAAACAAATCATTGATACTATATGTGAGAAGTTGTCCAAGGTACCTACCACAATCAAGTTTTACTTGACCTCATATTTGGTGTACGTTGTAGCATTAATGAGACATTTTCTTGGTTTGTCTATAACTAGTGACAAGAGACAGAATGAGGTACACAAATACTATTACCAGTTGGTTCTTTAGAATAGTCATAGTCATTTCCAAAGAGTAAATGATGCATTCTTCGTGTATTATATGGTTATGTTAAACAAGAATTTGTATAATAAACAAGTATTTGATCATGGTTGGGAGGTGGTGAACCAATATGGATGCATGTTTCTTCAATTTCCAACTTTCACATACCTTAGGGTTTATTTTTTCATTGGTAAGCCTTTAATGCTCCCTAGGCACCCTTCTGATAAGATTGTATTGATGGAGCAGGTTCATCAAATGAATGTAGTACATGAGGCCCAATTAGGTTCTCATAAAACAGGTTTTAAATTCTCTCTTACCATTGGTAGATATTCCATCAACTCCATCTTCAAAGCCAGATCAATGGAAGAGGAGATGAGAAGAGTCACCATGAGGTTCTTTAAGGCCAGTAAGGACTTTGACTATAGAGGGATGTGAAATAAGTTGAAGAAGGCATATGTTCATGTGCATCAAATAGAAGATGTTTGGGTTGATTGTAGGTCGGAGCATGATGTAAGAAAACCTGACTATTGTCTGTTGATAGTTGAGCAAATTGAAAACTTTGGTCTTGCTAATGTTCCCAATGATCTCAAGAGGAAGATGGAGATATCTTAAATCCTATGTATGAGAAGAATAAAGTTTCCTCTACTCCTTTGCCTCTCATCCAATGGTCATAAAAGTAATGTACTTCTATCAGGGAGAAATTTCAAAGTATTCTTACAAATACCATTATTTGGTTGACTCTACATGTTCCAATGAAACCCTTTTCTTCTGGTTCTGACAATGACACTGCTGGCCCAATGGGAAGGAGATCAAAAATTATAACCAAGAACAAATAGGATCCCACTACTTCAACCAAGGCTCCCAAATTGAAGTTCACAGTTAGAACTAAGAAAAGGAAAGACCAAGGAGAGCCATCAACCTCTAATGTTCATGAGACACAAGAATCTAAAGTTCCAAATGAATAAGTGGAGGGTGAGCATCTTGATGAAGAACCAATTGATGTTGATCAATTGGAAGAAGGGTGAGAAGAAAGTGATCAGGAACATCGTAAATTTGATGAAGAAGAATTTCCACAAGCAGATAAGTCCATACTCCACATAACTCCTCCTTCATCTACATTATAGGTTCATATCTCTACTTCTAAGTCAGAATCTTCAGTGGTCACTAGTATTTCCTCTCCAAATATTATCCATCTATCTTCCACCGGTGCTAGTGATTCCTCTCTAGATACACCTCATGACAATATTGAGAATGTTTTCTCAGCTTTTCCCACATTGTCTGAAGTGTCTGTCACCATGATGGATTATTTTGACAAATTCATGAATGAGTCGGCTACTAGATCCAATGAAGCATCCCTTGAAAATCTTTCCCATGTTGTCACAATGACATCACCTATAGTAACCACCACCATTCAGGATTCCATCAATCCCTCTCAGGATGTGGTAGCAGGTGAGAATGATGATTTGACTTTACCACCTTGGTTATTTTCCAATGCGCCAAAGAGGAAAAAGTAGACAATTTTTTATTTCAATCAACTTGTTCCTGTCAAGCCCAAAACTACCAAGAAGGCTAAAACTCTATCAAGGGTTAAGGTTGAAAAGAATAAGAAAAAGTATGTCAAGGTTTATTTTCCTCCTTAAGATGTATATATTGGTCAGGTCCAAGATTCAGATTATGTGATTCAAAGGATTGAGCTAGGAAAGAAAACTCATGATTTTGTGGCGCAGGATGCTCAGTTAGCCTTGGAAGCCCTGGTTTCCAAATATGATGAAGACAAGGCCAAGAAAGATCAACTCAAGGCATGAATTAAGAAACTCACCTCAATTACGATCAAGGTAACTAAGTCCTCGAAGTATGTTGAACCAATAACCTCATCTTTAGATGAACAGGTTGTCAAAAGAGCTGAATGGGCAACATCTCGTAGTAGAACTATAGGAGAATGGATGCATCAAATGCTGAGTCAAGGCACATCTCATAAGTTTAACTTGTACTATTGTCAACAATCTTGATGCAATAAGGACAGAGGTAGATAGCACCATAGATATTTTCTCTCAGGAACTTGAAACACGAGAAAAAGATTTTGAAGCCTAGTTGAAATTTGAAGACTATGATCCTGATGATCTCATTCAAAATGGCATTATCCCTTCGTTGAAAATGTATATTGAGCAGCTAGACGCATTGGAGAATCAGATGAATATCCTAGAGAACATATTCAAGGACACGAGGAAGGCCCAAAAAGAATGTGTGGATAAGAAGAAGGAGATCATTGCTAAGATCTCTAAAATTCCATCTGTTTTCCTCGATGAGAAAGAAAAGGTGCTTGATGTGGATGAAATCATCAAAGAGTTAAGCTTGCTCATGACTGTTGAAGTTAATAGGGAGGACTTCTCTTTGTCCTCAATTGATAGGTTATTGGATCTTCAGTTCATCTTGGATTTTCTAGATTCACTCTTGAAGAAATATAAGAAGTGTTGCACTGACTTAGAGGATTCCATAACTAGGGTCAAGGTCATCACTGTCAACACTCATGGACTTGATGGACTTCAAATGAAGAATGCTTTGCAGAAGTTTGAGGAATTCCAGAAATGAGATTCAGCTTAGGGAAAATGACACTTAGTCATTTTCATGTTTTTGCCTAGTGGCATTTCATTTTATCCATCGACACCTGAGGAGTCATTATGTAATTTCTCATGTGCACCTATTGAGTGCTAAGTCAAATTGAATTCTTCTTTTGACTTAGTCTTAGAATTAGTTATAATTTCCTATTTTCATGTTGCACTCATCTTCTATATATATGAGGGTTATTATTGTAAAAAGGATCTTTTTTCCATCTTTGTTTATGCAACAAAACTCTGTCAAACTGAAGAGAAAATTGATACTTGGTGTTCATTTTGTAAATTTGAAATTTAATCAAGAAAAGAGAAGAGAATGGCATTCAAACTTTATTTTGAGTCTTTATAGGTAATCTTTGAGTTACTTTGGAAATTCAGAAATTGGAAATTAGTTGAGAGAAAGTTTCTTTAAGTCTTCGAGCTTTTACAAATTATCTCTAGAAATTGTATTTCGAAGATAAAAAGTAATGTCTTTGTGCTATACGAAATATCTAGTTAGAGTAGAATATATTTTAATATATTTATGAGTCTTTGAGTTGACAATATATTTGGGTTATAGTGGTTGATAGGAGTTTAGCATACAAAAATAATCTTTGAGTTCGTGGGTATATGTAATTCCCATCCCTAGGTCATTTTCAGAAAAGGGGAAGTAGCAGAAAACTTTGTTCTTTCATGGAAACTTTACTTCCTAGATAGATTAGCTTAATATTACTGCAAGTTTTCAAGTTGTTTAGTTAAGGGAAAATCTATTCTTGAAAGATAATTAGATGTAACTGATTCTGAAAGAAGAGAACTAAGTTGTTATTGTACCTTAGATTAGTGTAAAGTTAGTAGGTAGATAGAATAGAAGTAATTGCAGTAGAAAGGGGGAGAATTCCTTTATAATTAGGAGGGGTTATATCTTTCCTTATAAGAGATATCATCCCATGTGTTGTCGTGAAACACACATTTTGTGAACCTTCATCGGTTTACAAAATTTTCAACCAACACAAGGTCAACACTTGGCAAAGTCCGACTTAGACCTTTTATCATTTGTCAATTGGTCTTGTGCTTGAGAAATAATCTATCTCAATTATGTTTTTCAATGGATCCTAATCATTTGGGTTGCTCAAAATCCTAATCCCTTGTCTTATTTTCTTGGGAACGAAGTCTATCCTAAGTAGAAGAAGGCTTGATCCAATCTTAATCCAAAGGTCTAAGTTTAGCCTAGCTTGGTTGTTACCTCACTTTGTGGCCTGTATCATTGAACCCTACACCTCATCTATGTCCTAATCCAAGGGCTAAGGTGCCATCCAAATAAATCTTGTCCTAATCCAAGGATCAATCTAATCCAATCCAATCCAAATCAAAGCAAACCCAAATTTGCTAAGTGCTTGTCCTCATCTAGAGTCATCTCATCACTTTTCTTACCAAGTACAAAATCCATTCTAGTCATTCCATCCTTGTCATTCTTGAGGTTACCTGTATATGTTCTTGACTCACTCCCAAAAAGAAAAGATGATCGTTGAAGGCAGTGGGATGCCTGAACCTAGTCTCCTTGTCGATCATGATCCCCAACAAGAAGAACAATTAGTTGATCAATGTGAGCACTCCTCATGTCTAAAAACCTTTATGGATGATCCTCACAATCAAGAAATGATAGAAAAATTCTTCAAAGTTGATCCTAATGGGCTTGTCGCTCAACTTATCAATCAAGGGGTGCAATTACCTCCTGACTTCGACCTATCAGTCCTTGGCACTCCTATAGAAGGTAACCTTGTAAATCACCCTATTCTGAATACCATTATTCATCTACCACCTGCAACTTCCGCACCTGCAACTTCTATATCCACAATTTCTATGCCCCCTGGCACTTCTAATCCCCCCATCTCCCAGCCTCCTAGTTCATCTGCACCTCTTCACAATTTGACTAACTAGATCAACGCTAGCTTACCTCATATTAGCACCATTATTGCGTAATGTCCCTTACTCACCTCGCAACCTCCTGCTTCATCCTATCAATATATTGGTGGTGGTATACCGGTTGTGTCTACATACATCCCAAGGTCCAACTTAGGTCACTATATTCCTAATGTCTATAATAAAAAACATGACCTCATGAAAGAAATCCAGGACATGAAAGATCTTATAAAAAACCTTAAGGATAGGAATCATAAGAAACCATATACATTTGAGGAGATTTTTCCTTGTCCCTATGATCCTTCTATTTCAGAGGCTCTATACCCCTTGGTTTTGAAATGTCTAAGTTTGAGAAATACAAAAGAAAAGAGGACCCTAGGGATCACGTCCGAGAATTTTATATAGCCTATCAAGAGGTCTCCTAAAACAATGTCTACTTACGTCAGCTTTTTTCTAGAAAGTCTTAGTGGACCCACCCTCACTTTGTTTTCAGTCTTACCTCATGGCTCCATCAAGTCATTCCCAGATCTTATAGAGAAGTTTGTATCCCATTATAAGTATAACATTGAAAATGATGCCTCTATGATGGACTTATGCAACACAAACTAGAGGTCTCGAGAGACTTTCACCAAATTCTTGCAAAGATGGTGACAACTCATCAAAAAATTCCCTTGGACATACCTAAGTCTTATGAAATAGAGTTGTTCCAACGCAACCTAGTGTCGAAAATATCTCATCCCTTGAATTATTAGTGTTTTGATTATTTTGAGAAAGTCGCTAAGAAGGGTCTAGCATTAGAAAGAGTTCTCTTGGAAGAGGGTACCATAAAACCTTATCAAAAAAATTCTCAAGGTCCTTCTTCATCTAATGACAAACCTAGGTTTTGGTCTAAAAATATAAATGTTGTCAATGTTGGACTCACTGATGCTAATCATGTCCAAATTGTGACCATCCCTAGCAAACCCACCACCACCAATACTCAATTCAACAACCAATTAGATTCATGCAACCAATCTCAACCTCACAATAACATCTCCGTCCAAGGTCACCCTCCCCATTCCAACAATCAATCCCAACACGAGTACACCTCGCTTGTTGAACCCATAGAGGTCATCTTCCAAAATCTTGTCAAGGTTGGCACTGTTGTCTTTCTGATGACTCTCCATTTTGATTCAAATCAACCAAAACCTAGATGGTACAATGAGAATGAATATTGTGAGTACCATCATGTTCAAGGTCATGATACATGCAAGTGTATGAAACTAAAGAATTATATTCAAGACTTGATTGACAAATGTGATGTTGAGGTTGCAGTCACTAATCATGGTAATTCAAATGAAAAACTCTTAATGTATCATGACCCCTTCCCTAAGAATGGTAAGGATAAAATCTCATCATCTCATGATGTTCATTATGATTACACCAAACACATAACTGGATTTGACTCCTTGGTAGGCCGCATTGAGCCTGCTGACACATATGTCAACACAATTACCATCCAAGGAGTTGATCCTTCATGCACTCCTAGTAGACCTAGGGTAGCCATTGAAGGTGCCCCTCCCCCACAATCATCAAGAAAACCCTCCAAAGCTAAGATACTCATTCAAGGTGTTGCACCTTCCACTTCATATTCCTAAAATGACTGCAACGTCACTACTCGCAGAGGGAGAGTAACCATTTAGGGAGATCCTCCTCCTCCTCCACAAGCCTCCATGTCATCTACCTGCCACTAAAATATCCTCAATCTCCTTGGTAAGATGCCTGCACAGATCTCCATTATGGAAATTTTTAAGACTTCACCCGTTCATAACTTTGAGATCCTTGAACATGCCCTACTAGAATCCTGTGTTCCAAGTAACATAAAACACCTCCCAATTCCAATCCTTAATTGAAAACCTTGCTAGGAAACACAATATTATTTTCACCTCCAATGATGCTCCATCCACCAACCCATCCCACAACAAACACTTTCACATTGAGGCCATCATACGTATAAGCATAAAATCAAGACAGTCCTTATAGATGGTGGATCTGGACTAAATTTGTGTACATATAAATTGATCAAACAAGTGGGTATTTCTTAAGACTTGGTTGACATATTTAAAAAATCAAAATCAAAGTCTATGATGATGTAGAAAGGGTCTTCAAAGGTACAATCACACTACCTCTCCAAATGGGCCCTGCAATGGTGAAAACTACTTGTCAAGTCTTAGACCTTGATCTCCCCTATAAAATCCTCCTTGGAAATCCGTGGATCCACTCCATTCACACTATTCCATACACTTATCATCAATGCCTTAAGCTCCCTTACATGGTAGAGAGATCACATTCTTGACTCATCCATAACCCTTCCACTATTGCAAACTTCTTGCGAGAAAACACCCTTACCATTGCATACTCAATATACCAGCTATGTCACCTCTATCTGACCCTTCCAATGTCGCATCCACCTCCTCTCAACTCAAGATCAAGGTTAAGATAATTGAAAATGGTTGTGGAGAGTATACACTTCAAAATGCCTTTATGTGGGACAGCTCCCACCCTCTCCTAAGTCATATGGAAGACCTAAAGAAATTGAGATCTAAAAGAAGCACACTATGAAATGTAAGAAAACCACCTTTGAATAGTGGGGCCCACTTGACAAAGAGAATCTTGAAATTGATGTCACTTCTTGGCTCTACCAAGAAGAGGGAGAAGCACTAACAAATATTCCAGAGAAAATGTATCCTAAGGCATTTGTTATTGTAGATAATATGAGATATAAAGGACATGGCCTTGGATCTCAAGAACAAGGAAGAAAAGCACCCATCTCACCAGTCTCTTACAAGTACAATAGGGGCTTCGGTTACTAACCAGTACCTAAGGTTACTATCACTTGTGCTATGACAAAGCTTCCTTATGAAATTGAAGACTTTGATGAAGAGGAATTTTGCAAGTGCCTTTTGAATACCTTAATGACCTTTTCGACAATGCCTACATTAACACTATCACCCCTGTCACCCCTCCCAACCCATCAGAACTACAACTCATTCACCAAGAACTCATCAATTGGGACCAACAAGGACCACCTGCCCTTGACATCTACACTGATGATAATGCCCTCTTGGCATTACTGAACATGCAATACCTTAAGAATCACACATATGTGAATAAAGAAAAATTAGAAGTCCCTTGGTGAAAACCTTTTTGAGGCACATTTAGACTCAAAAAAAGTAACAATAAAGGATATATCTTCTAGTGAAAACCTGGATCATGTGCTAGAAGATGAGGGACTTGACCTACCTACCATGGTTCCCTTGTATCAGGAGAGATCATTATTGATCAAAGAAACTAACACCATCAACATGGGTACCAATGAAAATCCAAAGAATTTTCTTGTTGCAAAATCCATTACAGATCAGGAGAAACAAAACTTCATAAGCTTCCTTAATGAGACACAAATCAACTTCTCCTAGTCTTACATTGACATGTTGGGCCTTGATCCAAAATTGGTAGTACTGTTACCTATTTTTTCTAAAAAGCTTGATCAGGTAGAGCTTTTATGTTTTGATAAACAGATAGGTACACATTAATTCTACTATGTTACATTTATACGCAAAAGAAAGACAAAAGATTACTATCACATTTGCAGATGCAGATGCATAAGAGAGAGTACACATTTTTTTCAAATGAAGAAAAAATTAAGTATTTGCAGATGCAAAGTAAAAATAATGCATACAAGGAAGGGTGACTCATCATTGCCTAAATGACAAGTCCAGTCTGAGTGGCCTTGTGTCATCCTTAGTCTTGAGCCCAACTTGCATTCAGTTGTTGCTTCCCTATTGCCCCTGAGTACTTGCATATGAGAGAAACAATATGTTAGAGAAATGAAGGTCATCATTCATTATATGCACATGCATCTACAAACATATAATCCATTCCTCGTGTGCATCATAACATCTAACATGTCATATAAATCCAAGAAAGCAAATGTCAGGTCAAACCATCAGGAAAATCATCAAATGCATTGTTTTTTTATCTAACTTGTTTGCTTCATGTGTAGATACAGGAAAAGTAAATTGTAACATGTGGAGTAAAATGTGGCTCCCACAAGGGTTGAGCCCAACATGCTCATATATGAAAAACCCAAACAGTGCATTGACAAAATCTTAAAGAGAAAGAACAATCAAGAACTTAAGAATAAGTTTGTTACTGTAAAAGGTAGCTTGTCTTTAACACAGTCCTCATTCTGGAGATAGTCACAGTGGGCTGTAAAATAATAGTCATAGCCACTAAAGTACACTCAAGAAGAGAGTGAAATCTTTATTAGCAACAATGACCTTCAAACACAATCATAAGTCAGGGGTTTAGTAGCAAAAAAATAGTGATATAGGGTAAGAAGCCATCGATATAAGGTCAATCATATGAAGATAGCAGATAAAAAGATCTTAGAGAAGTCACAGTCTCTATGAGCAGTCCCAGGTGCTTAGAGATATCTAGAGCAGTCCCCAATGATCATAACAATTAATGCACCATAATAGTCCCAGCTACATGATTAAAAGATAGAAGAATTTGTAGCAGCTAAAAGACACAAAGCACAGTCATTCTCAGGTAAAGAAAGCCACAGTCGAAAGTTGCAACCTCCATTCAATATATCAATCATTAGCAATCATGTGTCTATTAATGAGTAAAGATACAAAGATCACTGTCATATAATATTCTCATTAGCAACATTGATACCACGATGTTGAAAAGACAAGTAATACACAAGGTAAAAATAGTGAATTGATAGTAATAACAATTACAGTCTTTAGTAAAGAAGGAACAAGCTCTTGTATAAGACAATCATAGTGGATGATAGAGAATAGTATTTGTCAAGAACAAGAAATCAACTTGACTACAATCAAAGACCATATTCAGAAATAGTAACAGTGAGTGCAAAGACAAAGTTTGAACTCTTACATTAATGCAAATTCATACAAGTGTCTCTATCAATATAAGACATGAATATGTATCACAATGCATACCTCAGAGGTTACAAAGGGGGTATAGAAATCATAAACAATCACTAGTCAAAGTGTAGAAGCTATCATGATGACAGTCTCCAAGTATTACAAATAGCATGATATAACTATATTCTAGGACAATGTTCAAAGCCTAGAACAGTCTCATGAGCAGTTTGTGTCAAAGATCAAACCAAGATTCATTCATGAGAAGTATAAGATATCTAGAACCATGGGATTTTGTAATAGAGGTAGATGAAATTCATGTAGAGGTTATAGTAGCAGTGCAACATAAGAACAATGTAGCATATTAGAGGTAACCTATTGTCCAAGGGGATAGGGTTTCCAAGTTTAAAGAATTGTGGCCAAACTACCATTAAGGTTGTCATGAGTAGCACATGAGGTTGCAGAGACATTGATCAATAAGGAAGCTTATGGTAGAGGCTAGAAGTACTTTTGATAGTGAGCTCTCAGAGAAGCAAATCAGACAGTGACCTTCAAATGGAGGAGCAATTCCTAACACCAAGGATAGCTATAATAGTGCATTGAGTAAATGTAAAAAAAGATTCATTGGAAAAAGAGTTATGAATGGAATCATTAAAGAAACAATACCATGGGAATAGACTATTCATAACAAAGAAGGCAAATAATTGTATCCAAAAGACAACCTATACTCATAGTCATCACAATACATCGAGCATCATAAAGCAGTCTAAAAAGCAATGGGAACAATCTTTGTGTTGTGACAAGGTTATCAACAACAACACACTCATAAAAGGATAGTAACCGACCCATCCCAACTAAAGGTAAAAGGCAATTCCATGGGCATACAAAAGCTTTGGAGACAATACCAAAGGTAATCATAAGGCTTGACAAAACAGAGGATGGAGAAAATCACTAGATAAACCAAAGAAGACAAATAGTGATTTATTGTGACAATTAATCTATGTTAGGGAATATTATATCAAAACCCTTGATGAAGAATAAGAATAAAGACATAATGAAGGAGTTTGACAAACATACCTAAATATGGTTCTCATCATAGTCATGGGAACATTCAATCAAAAGTTTGACAGTGTATTCAAATAGTGGTTTGATCAAACTCCATTAAGACAGTCTTAATGGAGTTTGATCAAACCACTATTTTTCAACATGTGATTGACAATAAAGAGTTTGAGGATAGTCATAATCATTAGAGAAAAGGTTTTGTGATGATCGTGAGTAAAGACAAAAGGCATGAATATTGTTGATTACAGTCTAAGGTGCCTTTATACTTGCCAAATAAGGAAACCCTACTGTAATATAGAGGAAAACCCGCAGAAGACAATGAATAGTAGATTTTATAAAAGTTGCAGACAAATACAACCAGAATAACAGTTAAATCAATGACTTTCCAAGATATAATAAAGAAGACAATACCCATGATAGATAAGCCATGAAGCTACTGTTGGCAATATGGATGAATTGATTATGTGTTGTATTGATGTTTTGTCATTGATGTCAACACTAGTTGTTATGGTTGGTTATCGACAGACAGGTTTTGGTTACCGGTAGAAGATCTAGTGTTACCGGCAGAAGGGACTATCTGTTGGACACTTCCAGCATGTTTGGATCAATGGAGTATGTTTTTTTTTATGTGTTACATGCTTCTAGAGCATGTTTTGGTCAGTTGGTATTGGATTGGCGATCAGAAGCTATCATACACTCTTGCAAACCCTTACCGGCATGGGTTTAAGGTTTAATCGACAAATATTTCACTTAGAAACCTTGACAGAATGCTAAGTGGTGTCAGTGCGGCTTCTAGGTGGAATTCAGGATGCAAAAGGTAATCCCTGATCATGCCTCAATTGATTGAAGACATTGCTTTGGCTTGGTGGACCCATATTAGGTCTGGTGCCTATCTAGGTTATGGACTGGTATCGTGTTAACGTGTTCTCTACATGTTATTGGGATGATTTATGGATTGGTTATTGTTGTTTTGGTCTAAAGCCGACATGGCATATTATTGTAATATGGATGTATGTAATGATCTTATTGTAATATCTTTTAGGTGGTTGATCTAATTGGTTTAGGCCTTAGGATTGTATAAATGATGTAAGATCTCATTGTAGATCATGGATGGTATGGAACGGGAATAAAATAAGTATTGTGGTCATGAAATGTAATATCATATGTGAAGGATATTTGGTCGATCATAGGTGATCAAATTGGGTTTAAGGAAGAGGTCAAAGGCCTCCGATATTGAGCTTAACCGAAACTGTAATCAGGCATGGTAGATGTTATCTCTGGTAGTTCATTCTTTTGGATTATTGTCCAATTATCTTGAGGTGGTTATATCCTCTATGTAATCAGTGAGACTCTATTGTAATGAGTAGTATGCTCTAGGCAGTGTGCCTTCCTGCATGTGCAGGCCCCTTATTGTATCACATACTTTCTACAGAAGTATCATCTGACTATGGGTAGGCTTCCCACCATGGTTTTTTCCTTTTCGGGTTTTCCATGGACAAATCATGGTGTTATGTGGTATGGTTGCATTGTGTTAATTCTCTATTTAATTTTGAAGTTTTATTGCTTACCGGTATCTGTTTTTGCTATTCTAGTATTCAATGTTTATGTGCTCCAGTTAAAGGTTATAAAGTGGTTGGATTGATATAACCTGTTAACAACTAATTCACACCCCCCCCCCCTTCTTATTTGTTCACTGGTTATCCTAATAATTGGTATCAGTGCTTTGGTCCTCTTTTGCAGAAGCTTAACCACTTGAGGTAGATCCTATGATGTAACTAATACTTCTAATCCACGAACAACTATTTTTAGAAGAGAAATCCCTAAGCTTGATGGAAGAAATTATGGGATATGGAAAATCTGAATGGAGACTCATCTTAGATGTCTTGGCAAGGATTTTGGGAGATCACTGAGAAAGGCTATACACCTTATGATCCAACATCTGGCAATCCTACTCCTGTAGACCTGGACAAGAATATTGAAAATGATTGCAGAGCTAGAGAAGCCCTCTTGTGTGCACTTACTGATCAACAAATCATGGGATTGACTGATAAATAATCGAAAAAGGTTATGTGGGATAAATTGCAAACTCTGAATAAAGGTGATCCTACTGTCAAAATTGCTAAACTTGATGGTTACCGGGTAAGGTATGAAAACTTGAAGATGGAAGATAATGAAATAATTGCTATATTTATGGAAAGAGTAAATGAGATTGTTCTGGGAATTCAATATTGTGGAGGATCTTTGAGTGAAAATGAAATAGTTTCCAAAGTCTTGAGAGCCCTTCCACTAGCTTACAAGATGAAGGCAACTACAATTAATGAACTGAGAACAATGGCAAATACTTTAGGTTACAGAGACATTCTAATTAGGAAATTATCTGCCTTTGAGCATGAAGAATTTGAACCTTCTGGAGCTGCAAAGTCTGAACTTGCTTTTCATGCATCATCATCTATCGACAAAAGTGATTGGAAAGCCCTATATGTAAAGGAATTGGAAGATATGAGGAAAGAGGATGAAGAATTTGAGCAACTTGAAGCCTTATATGTTAGAAGAGTACCTAAAGGACCGATAAGAAGTGAGTATGAAGGAAATGCACCTTTTAAATGTTTTGCATGTAATAAGATTGGTCATTTTGCATCTAGATGTCCTGAAAGGAAGGCAATATTTTAAGAGAGTTAAAAAATAATTTAAGCCTAATCAGAATAGATATAGATTCAAGAAAAGTAAACAATTCTACATAGCGGATGAGGAAGGAGTAAGTGATGACTCTAAGAATGAACCGACAACAAACTTTGCTAATGGATTTGGTAATAGAAAGGAATGGGTGTTCTATGCTTTAAAGGAAGATAAATCGAAACCGGCTATCAAGAATGAAGAAAAGGCCCTGGCAGCAAAAGTTGAACACAAGGATGAATGGGTAATTGATAGTGGATTCTCACATCACATGACTGGAGATAAAAGAAATTTTTTGTCCCTGCAAGAATACAATGGTGGTCAAGTCAAATTAGGAGATGACAAAGCATGTATGATCAAGGTAGAGGTATTATTTCTCTGGATGGAAAGCATAATACCGACACTAATACATTTGGCCTAAAATTTCGATGGAGGTTTTCGACGGAGAAGGTATATTATGACCAAATTTGATTTTTTTTGAAAAAATGCCCGCATCCGTCAGAATTCCGAAGATAATTCAATATTTGGTTTCGATGGAGAAGGAATTGGCAATGAAGTTTGTGTTTTTTTAGAAAAATTGCCCGCATTTATCGAAATTCCGACGAAAGCGGGCGTTACTTTAAAAAAAAAAAAAGTCATTTGATAAACATTATTCCCACCTCTTCATCCCGTCGACCTCTGTGATCACAAAAAAATTGGGGCATTACTACAAGGAGGGAAACAGTTCTGGATTGGGGTGCCACCAAGATCCAGTTGAAGAAAAAAGGTAGGGCATAATCAACCAATAATTTGCAATGCATATTGTGTTGAAAAATATTATTTTCTTTTCAAATATCTAGATTCAAAGTTTATTATAGATTTATCTAATTAATTGCCAATAGTAGAGATGGTGAGAGGTTTGTTTTTCTTTTAGTAGTTGCAGAGTATAAGTTATCCGCATCATTGTCTGTATAGCACGAAACAGAACATTTCAGAACTTTAAACCATTCAACTATTTCGCCTTAATATGTTTGCCTGATAAAATGCAACATGAAGCCAAAGGGGCTTGCTTACATGTGAAGCTTTATGTTGACGCTATGATACTCTATTAGATTGTTGTTCCTTTGTGAAGCTTTGTGTTGACGTTATGATACTTCTATGTGAAGCTTTATGTTGACGCTATGATACAACATACACGATGAAATGAATGAGAAGGGAAATGACAACAAAACCTCATGTTATACATTCTTCATTACTTATGTGCAAACAGATTTACAAAGATGAGATTGAGTGAATACAAACGGTCCTTAAACAAAGGACATACAGATGCACAAATTAGTCAAAGCTTATCTACAGAGGGACACTTCATACAGTCTAAGTTCTAACTGATATGCAGTGACTGAACCATTTATGTGTAAGGAGAAATTATTCAGTCTAACCAAGTTTGTGCACAAACAAATGTAGTTTAAGATGAGTTTCATCAGTAGTTGATATTTTCTATGGTGATCTTTCACAGTGTATACCAAACCATGTGACGACTTATTGGAACTCAATGGGCATAGTTTTGAGTCAATCCTTTTTGCCCTCATAATCCTTGTTGACCTATGATTCATGGTCAACAAAATCACAAATCTTACAACCATGAATAGTCCCCCTAGCACTCGTTACATGTAGGTGATGCTCACAGTGGTGAAGCAGTGGAATTTTCTGGGAGGTACTACTCTGCTCAAACATGCTTAACCATAGAGTTTCACCCACAATAAAGCCCACTGAGCTCACTACCCCATTTTCAAATCCTTCAGCATATGTTGTGCCCAAACCATGCAATGAGTGTTAAGTGGACTACTACTTAGGACATATGACTCAATGAATATTGACTCCAAACAATACAATTGAATCCAAATAAATCATCACATAAGTTGATATTTTAGTTATGTTTTTAACTTTTCTGTTAAGTAGGTTAGTAACATCCCTAATAAGAAATTCGTCAATCAAGTAACACTGATGAACTTCACAAGGAGGAAAGAATCACTGGTGATGACAAAGAAGACCATATTGCTACACAATCTATAGTGGGTATGTTGTATCACAAAATAATGAAAATACAACAAGATAAGGAGATGATGTGAAGGTAGAATTGGTGACAAGTTAGACAAACTATTGAGCAGGATGATTAATGCAAAGAACACTAGTAGGGTGGTATGGGAAAGTTGGTACAACAAAGGAAGAAGCAATAAACAAAGATGAATTAGATTTCACATTAAAGGATTGGGATGAAATGTAATGAGATGCCAAAAAAAGGTATGATTATGGAGTGCATTTAAAATTGAAAAAATCTTAATTGTAGAAAGGTGTTAACACTATGGATAGGCGGTGTTAATGTGGTCATGCAATGATAAATAATGTACTTAACTAGTCGCATACATAGAATACATGAGGAAAAGGCTTTAGAGTATATAGGTGTCATATTAATTAGTGAGGTCTAAGGCAGCCAAATGTTATGAAATAGCTACATACTTTATCAAGAACATGAATGAATGAGTTTTAATGACATCCACAAGACCATCAAACTATGGGACCAAGAGCATCTTTGTTAATAATTTTCAGGTTCTTTTCATTGCTGATTCTTTTGTTGTGGATCTTGATCAAGAAGCTCGTTGTTTTGTGAAGTCTTGCCTCCTCAAATAACTTGTTTAGATTACCCCTTTCAAATTGTCGTCATATTGAGTATGGATATCCTCATATGCAACACACTCAAATATGAAGTGACATTCAGTTTCCACCACTCCTTTATTGCAGAAAAGACAAGTTCATTCATCCTACTCCTCCTTAGGGACTACCCATCTACCTATCCCACATTTAAGATGGTGGGACCCAATTCTGATTTGTGCAACTAGAAATCTAGCCTTTCCCTCAATTGTTGTCCTTAGGTTGTCTTTTTCATCATGCTCCCCCAAGGGGTTGAACTCTTTGATATAATGTGTTTTTTTCCAACCAACTTGCTTAAAAATGCTTAACCATAGAGTTTCACCCACAATCAAGCCCACTGAGCTCACTACCCCATTTTCAAAACCTTCAACATATGTTGTTCCCAAACCATGCAATGAGTGTTAAGTGGACTACTACTTAAGACATATGACTCAATGAAGATTGACTCCAAATAATACAATTGAATCCAAATAAATCATCACATAAGTTGATATTTTAGTTCTGTTTTCAACTTTTCTGTTAAGTAGGTTAGTAACATCCCTAATAAGAAATTCGTCAATCAAGTAACACTGATGAACTTCACAAGGAGGAAAGAATCATTAGTGATGACAAAGAAGACCATATTGCTACACAATCTACAATGGTATGTTATATCACAAAATAATGAAAATACAACAAGATAAGGAGATGATGCGAAGGTAGAATTGGTGACAAGTTAGACAAACTATTAAGTAGGATTATTAATGCAAAGAACACTAGTAGGGTGTTACACGAAAGTGATGAATCAATGATGAACAGTTAGTACCAAATTGATACCGAGAGGGGGGGTTGAATCAGTACTGGTAAAAACACTTTCCTTTATCCGGTTTGACTGAAAACACTGCGCTTGACTGGCAAGCAATAACACCAGTCTAAACCAGATTACTACCAGTTAAACACAATAAGAATGTGAAAGACATAAACTGGTAACTCTTGGCTTTCCTCACAATCTAACATCATATTTCCACTTCACCCATATGCATACACTAGTAACACATCAACAAAAATGTAAAGACTTATTGGTTCAACATGCTTTACCGCTTGACAGAGAATAACAAAGCATCACATGAAAAGCATCACACATAAAACACATATTTTTCACATGGAAACCCAACTGGGAAAAACCACTGTGGGGATGAATACCCACAAGCTGTTCTTTCAACCCTTTTGAAGTCTACTCTGTTAGGAGCCTAGTCCAGTTAAAGACTTTACAATAGGTTTTGTTAGGAACTGATCCTGCTAGGGATCACCCAGTTAAGGGATGGCTAAAATACCCGGTCAAGGGTTAAACCCTATTAAAGGTTACCTCGTTAGAGGATTTTAAGAACTCAATGATTTTGAGTCACCCTGTTAAAGGATTTTACAGCAAGCCGGTTAAAGCTACCCTGTTAAGGAATTTTCCAACTGTTGAAGTGGTTAGAGGTCAACATGTATTACAATGATCTGGTAACAACACTTCAACGCCAATGCAAATTCGCTTTAGTTCTTTCCTTCTGCAACCATAGTCTGCAGGTATCTATTCTCTTATCTAGTTTGGCAAGAATCACGTATCTCTGCACTTAGATACAAACACAATATTTGCCAACAACCTCAACATGAAAAACAATATCGACCTTATAGGAAAGATAGGTCGATAGCATAAACCCTAAACCCTAAACATTTAGGTTAAGCAATTCAATCGGTTCAATCCTGACCATTGAACATATTGCATTGATTACAACAGTCTTGAACAGATCTCAAGACGTTCTCCATTGTTCATTCTTCACCGCTTCTTGGAGGCTGATAACCCATCACGCATTCTCCACCGTTTACAGAGATTTCACACATTCCCGAGGTAGATAGGATCAATCTCCTTCATGCAAGATCCTTCACACGCACAAGGTTGATGTGGCAACACAATCTGTTCTTCATTACAATGCTTACTCATCACACGATATCATTGGTTGAATCACACAGGCATAGAACACTTCAACCGGAAACCCTGAAGCTAAGGTTACCAACCGGTAGTCATACCATATGAAACCTTGATACAAAACATTCCATATACCGGTTCACATTCCAACATACCGATTTACTTGGACAGACATACTGCTTCACTTTTTCACATATACCGGTTCACAACATCATACCAATTCTCTTGCGAGTTGCTTACTTCAATATACCGGTTCACTCTTCAGCATATTGACATCAATGACAACATACAATATCATCATGTCATCATACTCTGCACATATGCCAACAGAAAGTTGGTACAACAAAGGAAGAAGCGGTAAACAAAGATGAATTAGATTTCACATTAAAGGATTGGGATGAAATGTAATGAGAGGCCAAAAAAAGGTATAATTATGGAGTGCATTTAAAATTGAAAAAATCTTAATTGTAGAAAGGTGTTAACATTGTGGATAGGTGGTGTTAATGTGGTCATGCAATGATAAATAATGTACTTAACTAGTCGCATAAATAGAATACATGAGAAAAAGGCTTTCGAGTATATAGCTGTCATATTAATTAGTGAGGTCGAAGGCAGCCAAATGTTATGAAATAGCTACATACTTTATCAAGAACATGAATGAATGAGTTTTAATGATGTCTACGAGACCATCGGACTATGGGACCAAGAGCATCTTTATTAATAATTTTCAGGTTCTTTTCATTGTGGATTCTTTTGTTTTGGATCTTGATCAAGAAGCCCATTGTTTTGTGAAGTCTCGCCTCCTCAAATAACTTGTTTAGATTACCCCTTTCAAATTGTCGCCATATTGAGTATATGGATATCCTCATATGCAACACACTCAAAGATGAAGTGCCATTCAGTTTCCACCACTCCTTTATTGCAGAAAAGACAAGTTCATTCATCCCGCTCCTCCTTAGGGACTGCCCATCTACCTATCTCACATCTAAGATGGTGGGACCCAATTCTGATTTGTGCAACTATAAATCTAGCCTTTCCTTTAATTGTTGTCCTTAGGTTATCTTTTTCATCATTCTCTCCCAGGGGGTTGAACTCTTTGATATAATGTGTTTTTTTCCAACCAACTTGCTTTGTCCACATGGAAGTTCTAAATTTTTCAAACACAAACTTTTTTATCTCATCATTACTATTGGGACAATTTTGCAAATCAATGTCCCACTTGATGTTCTACTTCTTCCATTTTAATTCCTCCTTAACAACCATTTTGGACCAATGTTGCCTATCTATGTTTTTAACTTTCTTTAAACAGCTTAGCAAATGTACTATTGTTGAGGCCTCCATTGGAAACATTCTTGCTTCTGCTAAAAGAATCTCATATGGAATCGTTGACTTGACTTTAAGACTACTGATGATTAGATGCTTTTGAATTCTTTCTAGTTGCCTCCATTTCTGGTTTGACATGCTACTCCCCCAAATCTCACAACCATAAAGGACAATTGGTGTAACCAACAAACTAATGGAAGTTTTTTTGGTTTTCCAATCCCATAATTCTGATTTCCTACATATGTTTTGCAAGAAATAAGAATCCTTCCATCCTCCTTGAATAATTTTTGACCTACAAGTCTCCTAGTTGAGCTTACGGTGGAAATCAATTCCCATGTACTTGTATTCTTCCACTATCTCCAACGACCAGCCATCAAACATGAGCTAATTTGTTGTTTCTTTCATTTCAAAGAGAAGATTGTGACTTTAGTCCTATTATTATTTACTTGCATTCCAACCTCTTGGCAAAATAGTTCAAGTGCCTTCAAATGTTCCTTCAAACTGCTCAAAATTTTTGCAATTAGAATAAGATCATCTGAATATAAAAGTAGCTTTACAACATAACTTGCAAGCTGAATACCTTCCCCATTATTCTTGTGTAGCCACTCTTCAATTTTATCAATATATAGTCCAAACAAGGTGGGGGAGAGAGGACACTCATGTTTAACCCCAATGTCACTTCCAAAGCATTCAGACATCCCCTCCCTTGTTCTGATTTTAGCTCTATTGCCCTAATTGTGAAACATCCAAAATTTTAAAAAATTGCATTCAAAGTTGTCATATGAAGTCTTAATGTCTGTCTCTAGAAGACCCCAACCAAAGTTCTAACTTTTGCGTATGAAAGTTTAAATTTCTAACTTTTGCAACTAAAAGTTGAAATTTCTAACTTTCGCGCTCTATGTTCTAAAATCTTAACTTTTGCGCTCTATGTTCCAACTTTCAAGACTGAAAGTCCAAATTTCTAACTTTATGCTCGGTTATTCCAAGAATCTTAACCTACGAACTTTTGGAACAGCTCTAAAGTTATTTAAAGGCTTCTTGTTTACATAATGTAACTCATAGCTATGAGTGCTACAAATATTCTCAAACAAACAATTTTGAAAGAGACGGTGATTGCAGACATGCTTGCAAACTATGGAAAGCATATGCACAACAATTGGACGGTTTGGTAGACTGGTGCAGTTGATTCCAAACTTCCGCTCATCTTCAATGCCTGCACAGTGGAAGCTATGGAACAGGTTATGAACATTCATCCAAGCATAAAGAGAAGGCTTCAGTTTGGCATTATTGCTGCAAATGCTCCTGGAGGCATGCATACAAAATGCGGAATCATATACAAGGCGAATGAATTGTTTGACAAGTTGCCTCGAAAGGATCTACTCTCATGAATGCCACAATTACAAATAATGCGATATAAATTCAAAACAAATGTAACTAGCTGCGAGAATATAGAAGTCAAGACCTTTATCAGAAGGTGTACTTGTCAGTGCCATGTTAGATATGCATGCAAAATGTGGTTACATAGACGTGCCAACGTCAGAGATTTGAAATAGCGAATGGATACTACGAAGAGTACAAGGATATTTATTTTTGTCTATATTATAGTTGGAAATATTCCCATAGGCCTGCATACAAAATGTGGTATCATAGACAACATGACTGAATTGTTTGACAAAATGAATCAAAGAGACGTTAACTCATCAAATGCAATAATTGCAGGATATGTGCAAAATGGAATTGTTGAAAAGGCTTTATAAAATTTTAAGCTAACGCAATTGGTAGACATAAAGCCAAAAACAACAACCTTTCTCTATTCCCTTCCAGGCCTACACAGTTAGGGAGTTTTATTATAGTGTATGGACATCCACAAAAACAAAAAGGAATGAAGAGTCTTTGTTAAATGTTGTGCTTACAGTTGTGCTCATAGATTGCATGTAAAATATGGAATCACAAAGCACCTGAATCATTTGATATAATGCTTTGCAAAGATGGAATATTTTGGAATGTGTGCCATACGTGGAAGCTTAGACAAAATGTGGAACTGTTGGCAGTACACCCAAAGAGAATGCTCTCGCATGCAACACAATGAATATAGGACCAGGGAAGATGAAAGTGCAAACCATGCATGTTAACTATCTCCCAAATACTTCACAGAAATGTCACGAGGAATACAACAACTACATGTGAGATAGGGTATTGGCATCCATGAAAGCATAAAGAATAAAGGAAATTTGTGGGGTGTTTTTATTGTAAATGTTCTGATAGACATGCTTGCAGCATGGAAAAACAACAAGACAAGTGAACCATTTGACAAAACGCTCAAAGAAATATGGTCTTACAACTTGCTCATGATTGCAAATATATACACAAAATAAATTTGCTGGAATAGTTTTGGTGAGCCATTTCTAGGTGTCTTGTAGCTTCACCCCTCTTTGATTGATATTGGTGTTCTTTTTGGTATTTATTGTAAGAGTCTATATACTCTTCCTAGAATTTATTCCCTATCTTTCTTAGATCTTGGGGTCAATAGGAAACATCCTAAATGTCTTCTTTATATATTGAAGAGGAACCTTCATCCAATATCTTCATGAATCTTCCTGTTGGCATCTTCAATGTAAATGATACCTATTCAATAATAATTAGCATTGTGATTCTAAGATTACACTCAATAAGAACCCTCCCTTTACCTTGGAACATATTCTCATTCCTTCTCTTCCAAAGAAACCAAAGAATTTCAATAGACAATAAAATCCAAAAATAGTTAGAGTTTTTACTCAAATTGCAGACATACCTGACAATAATTTCAAACCATGAGAAATTATCAACAATATTCCTACCTAAAATGTTATAACAATTGACAATCATGAATTTTACAATTGACAATCATGAATTTTCTCCTAATTAATATCTTCCATGGTTCATTCCCTTCTAAATCCTTAATCCATTTGATTTCTAAGGCAATACCTTGTTGCCTGAGGTCTTTGATCCCCAATCCACCTAAGTCCTTACTCAAGCAACACCATTTCCATTTAACAACATGCATTCTTTTCTTACCTCTTCCATCTAACCACAAAATTGCACCAACGATAATGTTGTGGGTCCGACAGTTTGGTCGTCGGTGCATGAAAGCATTGCATGAGTTCTACTTTTAAAAAATACATAAAACATTTTTAATTTATTTGATTGAGTCTTATTTGAAAAAAATATTATCAATGATGTTTCCTTTCTCCAAGAATTGTATCTAGGATCTTTCTGTCAGATAATATGTAACATCTAATTACTAAATCTTTTCTTTACATATGCTTATTTTATTTAATCATCTGAGCCTGAATTATAATTTATATCTGTGTAGAAGCAGAAGATACAAGCTGAAGAGTCGTGTGCAAGTAAATTTCATAAAAGAAAGCAAGCAGGCATTATCTTGAATGAAATGGAAACAAGCTCATCAGCTACCCAGAAGATAGCAATTGGAGAAAAGCAGAGGAAAGTGTTAAAGGGTGATAAATACATAGAGAGTATGCAATACAAACAAACAATGTCTGAAGTGTGTGATGTGATGTCTCTAATTTATGTCCAGAGGGACTAATAGGTTTTGGGGTTCCTGGGAAACCTATTAGGCCACGCTTGGAGGAAATCAATGTGTTCGTGAAAGGGATACCTTTTTTCTATTATGATAATGATGCTTTTGCACCGAAGGATATTTTGAAGACAATATCCAAAAAATTCTATAGTGTGGAACTAGAGTTGGTGGACACGAAGTACTTTTTAGCTTCTAGAAGACCAAGAGGTTATGTACACAATCTCCCAATAGAAGGGTGATTTCAAGCATTACCTCTCCTCCCCATGACTATTCAGGAAGCACTTCCTCAGACAAATGAATTGCATAGCCTCTAGACGATGTGGTGGTGTCCTTTGTGAAGAACTTTGTACTATAATTGAAAATTCACAAGGGAAATTGCAAGATAGTGAACATAAATACATTCTTGAAAAGTGCGAAGAATGGAACTTGGTTTGGGTGGGGTCAGGTCAGGTGGCTCCTCTACAGGTTGATGAGATAGAAATTATATTAGGATTTGAAAAAGATCACACTCATGGAACTTCTTGTGCGACTGATCGATTTCACTATTTGGGTAATGCATTCCAAATAGATACAATTGCATACCATTTATCTATCTTGAAAGCATTTTATCCTAATGGCATTAAAGTTCTTTCTCTATTTTCTGGTATTGGTGGAGCAGAGGTTGCTTTGCATCAACTTGGGATACATTTAAGTTGTGTTGTATTTGTGGAAATATGTGAAAAGAATAGGCTTGTCCTTAATAGTTGGTGGACAAAAACCCAACAGAGAGGTAGGTTGATTTAGAGGGAAGATGTCCAAGATTTGAATACAAAAGTATTGCACATCTTTAAATCTTGGAAGACTGCCATGGATAAAATATTTCAGGATAAAATGCTTTCAAGACAGATAAATGGTATGTAATTGTATCTATTTGGAATGCATTACCCAAACAGTGCAATCGATCAGTCGCACAAGAAGTTCCATGAGTGTGATCTTTTTCAAATCATAATATAATTGCTATCTCATCAACCTCTAGAGGAGCCACCTGAACTGGCCCCACCCAAACCAAGTTCCATTATTTGCACTTTTCAAGAATGTATTTATGTTCACTATCTTGCAGTTTCCCTCGTGAATTTTCAATTATAGTATAGAGTTCTTCAAGAAGGACACCACCACATCATCTAGAGTCTATGCAATTCAATTTTTTTCTTTGATCTCATGGAGGCCAATAGTCCTTTGTCTGAGGAAGTGCTTTCTGAATAGTCATGAGGGGAGAGGTAATGCTTGAAATCACCCTTCTATTGGGAGATTGTGTACATAACCTCTTGGTCTTCTAGAAGCTAAAAAGTACTTCGAGTCCACCAACTCTGGTTCCACACTAGAAATTTTCGGTGCAAAAGCATCATTCTCATAATAGAAAAAATGTGGCCCTTGCATGAACACATTGATTTCCTCCAAGCATGGCCCAATAGGTTTTCCAGGAACTCCAAAACTAGTTAGTCCCTCCAGACATAAATTAGAGTACGCCACGTCACACACTCTAGACATTGTTTGTTTGTATTGCATACTCTCTATGTATTTATCACTCTTTAACACTTTCCTCTGCTTTTCTCCAATTGCTCTCATCTGGGCAGCTGATGAGCTTCTTTCCATGTCATTCAAGATAATGCCTGCTTGCTTTCTTTTACTAAATTTACTTGCACAAGACTCTTCAGCTTGTATCTTCTGCTTCTACACAGATATAAATTATAATTTAGGCTCAGATGATTAAATAAAATAAGCATTTGTAAACAAAAGATTTAGTCATTGGATGTTACATATTATCTAACGAAAATATCATAGATCCAATTCTTGGAGAAAGGAAACATCATTGATAATCTTTTTTTCAAATAAGACTAAATCAAATAAATTAAAAATGTTTTATGTAATTTTTAAAAGTAGAACTCATTCAATGCTTTCATGAACCGACGGCCAAACCGTTGGACCCACAACATCTAATGCCGTTGAAATTTCAATGACCACTAAAGAAACATCTGACAAGGATGTTGTATGTCCGACATCACTTCCTTGTCGAACGGTCATTGATGCATGGTAGTGGGGGAGCGTCGAAATTCCAACCATAATCCGATGACATTTTTGGCCAAAGGAGCAAACATAGCAGTCGTTATAAGAGTTCATGGTGTCGTCAGAATCCCGACGTCATGGCATCATCGAGAAGCCCGACGATGAGTTTTCGACGGCTACATTTATCAGCAATCTGACGAAAAGTAGTCGGACTTCCAATGATGGGCCGTCAAAAATTAGCCCCGAATGTACTAGTGTGATAATGTCTATTATGTAGAAGGTTTAAAGAATAATATTTTTAAGTGTTGGTCAATTGGTGGACAAGGGTTTCCAACTTCATTTTAAAGATATAAAATGCAAAATCATTAACAAAACTGGTTTGGAGGTTGCAACCGGTACTCAGACTGGAGGTAATATCTTTCACTTGAATACTGGTAATAAGAAATGTTTGATTGCTCATACTGATGAGAGTTGGTTATGGCATAAGAGGTTGTGTCATGTTAATTTTGATTGTATTGTCAAGATCAGTTCAACAAAGTCAGTTAGAGATATACTTATTGTGAAGCCTCATAATTCGGTATGTAAGGAATGTCAATTGGGAAAGCAAGTTAGAACTTATTTTAAGAGCATACATGATAAATCTAATGATGTACTTGATTTGATTCACACTGACTTATGTGGTCCAACAAGGACTAGAATCTTTCAAGGTGATAGGTATTTCATGCTGATAATTGATGATTATTCTAGAATGGTGAGGGTGACTTTTCTAAGGGAGAAATCTGAAGCCTTTGAGAAATTCAAGATCTTTAAAGAAAAGGTAGAAACAGAAATTGGATTGAAAATTAAATGTCTGAGATCAGATCAAGGTGGTGAGTTCACTTCTCATGAATTTAACAGTTATTGTGAGACAAATGGAATTAGGAGATAGTTATCTGTACCCCGAACTCCTCAACACAATGGAGTAGTGGAAAGGAAGAATAGAACCATTTTGGATGCAACAAGATCTATGATGATGGAAGCCAAATTACCTCACATCTACTAGAGAGAAGCAGTGAGTACAACAGTCTACACATTCAACAGAGTTCACATCAAAGGTGAAACCAGTAAGACCCCTTATAAATTATGGTTTGGACATACACCTACTATTAAATATTTCAAAAAAATTGGAAGTAAATGTTATATCAAAAGGGATGATTCAATTGGGAAGTTTGATCCTAGATGTGATGAAGGGATATTTCTTGGATATTCAATTCAAAGAAAAGCATATAGATGTTATAACAAAAGATTGCAGAAAATTGTGGAGAGCGCTAATGTGAAAGTGGATGAGAAATAAATAAATCAATCTATATCATATGACAGGGAACCAAAAGTGGAAATGATCATAACTAAATCGATAATGCCTCAACCGATATGGGAAACTGAGACAGCTACACCGACACAATCAGAAAAATCAACTGTGACTGATGATCACAGCAGTGAACCTGAAGTTCAAAAGACACCAAAGTATGTAAGGTTAAATCATTTTGAAGATCAAATCATTGGAGATAGGAACAAGGGAGTTATGACAAGAATAAGACTGACAAACGAAGAGGTATGTCTTATTTCTCAAATTGAACCGACATATGTTATTGAAGCTTGTAAAGATAGACATTGGTTAAAGGCTATGGAAGATGAATTAGATCAGATAGAGAAGAATGAGACTTGGACTTTAGTTCCCCAACTTAAAAATAAAAATGTTATTGGAACTAAATGGGGTTTTAGAAACAGCTAAATGAGGATGTTCAAGTTGTAAGAAACAAGGCTAGATTGGTTTGTAAAGGATATTCTCAAATAGAAGGAATTGATTATGGTGAGACATTTGCACCTGTAGCTAGAATTGAAGCTATTAAACTATTTCTTGCTTATGCAGCTTATAAAAACTATAAGGTATATCAAATGGATGATAAATGTGCATTTTTGAATGCTAAACTTGAGGAAGAGGTATACATTGAGCAGCCTGATGGTTTTTCACTGACAGGTGATAAAGATATGGTTTGTAGATTAAGGAAAGCTTTATATGGATTGAAACAAGCTCCTAGAGCTTGGTATGCAAGGTTGGATAAATATCCTTTGAAGCTTGGTTTTACTAAAGGCAGCTTTGATAGTAATTTATATTATAAGATCACTAATGATGATATTCTGATTATTGAAGTATTTGTTGATGATATCATTTTTGGAGGAGAAGATAAATTGTGCATGGAATTCTCTAATAATGTGAATAATGAATTTGAAATGTCCATGATTGGTGAGATGAGATTTTTCTTAGGTTTGCAGATTACTCAAACTGACAAAGGCATTTTTATCTGTCAAACTAAGTATCTAAGGGAATTGTTGAAGAAGTTTGGTATGGATAATTCCAAACCGATAAGTACTCCTATGGTGACTGGTGAGAAATTATCTATAAAAAATACATCTACACTGATAAATCTGACAAGGTATAAGTTTATGATTGGTGGCTTGTTATATCTGACTCAGACTAGACCAGATATTATGAATGCATTAAGTATTGTTTCAAGATATCAAAGTAATCCTAAAGAAAATCATGAATGTGCAATAAAGAGGATATTCCGGTATTTGCAAGGGACAACAGAACATGGCTTATGGTATTCTAGAGATGATAACTTCACTTTATGTGCATATACAAATTCAGATTGGGCAGGAGATACTGATGACAGGAAGAGCACTTTTGGTGGAGATTTCTTTCTTGGAAAGAAATTGGTTTCATGGATCAACAAAAAACAGTCATGCATTTCTTTATCTACTACAGAAGCTGAGTATGTTGCAGCAGCAACTAATTGCACTCAAGTCTTGTGAATGAAGCAAATGTTGAAGGATATCAAGGTAAATTGTAGCAAACTGGTAGTTATCTATTGTGATAACTCTACAGCTATTGACATGTCTAAGAATCCGATATTTCACTCTAAGACTAAACACATATCAATAAAATATAAATTTTTGAAGGATGAGGTGGAAGAAAAGGAAGTCAAATTGGTTTATGTGAATACTAAAGAGCAAATTGTAGATATATTCACTAAATCACTGTCTAAGGAATCATTTGAGTATTTGAGAGATAGGTTAGGGATTTTTGTGCTTCCGGTAGAGACTTGATTGATGCAGTTTGTCATCTGTCTAGCATGCATTATCATAGATACTATTCATTATGGCACTGATGAGTGATGCTACTACTCAGGGGGAGTAGTCAGCTTTGATATTCAAAGGCTTATATTCTTGCTTTGATCTTTTTGTCAGATTTATGGCATTGATGTCAAAGGGGGCGAGATAGTGATGTGAAAAATAAATTCAGAACTTTACAAAGATATTATTCATAGGAGGAGATTTATTGATATTCAGAGCTATATACAGGAGATTTTTGGTTGTCTTCCATAGGGGGAGACTTGTTTGGCATTTCTTGGTACTTAGATGTTTTTCACATCCAGTGTTGCCATCAATGCCAAAGGGGGAGATTGTTGGCAATATGGATGAATTAATTATGTGTTGTATTGATGTCAACACTAGCTGTTATGGTTGGTTACCAATAGACAGGTTTTGGTTACCGACAGAAGATATCGTGTTACCGACAGAAGGGACTATCTGTTGGACACTTCCAACATGTTTGGATCAATGGAGTATGTTTGGTTTTATGTGTTACATGCTTCTGGAGCATTTTTTGGTGATCGGATGCTATAATACACTCTTGTAAACCCTTACTGACATGGGTTTAAGGTTTAATTGGTAGAGCTTTCACTGAGAAACCTTGACAGAATGCTAAGTGGTGTTGGTGCGGCTTCTAGATGGAATTCAGGATGCAGAATGTGATCCCTGATCGTGCCTCAACTAATTGAAGACATTGCTTTGGTGTGGTGGACCCAGATTAGGTCTGGTGCCTATCTAGGTTATGGACCAGTATCATGTTAACATGTTCTCTACATGTTAATGGGATGATTTATGGATTGGTTATTGTTGTTTTGGTCTAAAGTCGACATGACATATCATTGTGATATGGATGTATATAATGATCTTATTGTAATATCTTTTAGGTGGCCGACTTAATTGGTTTAGGCCTTAGGGTTTGTATAAATGATGTAAGATCTCATTGTAGATCATGTATGGTATGGAATGGGAATAAAATAAGTTTTGTGGTTGTGGAATGTAATATAATATGCGAAGGAGATTTGGTCGATCGTAGGTGATCAAATTAGGTTTAAGGAAGAGGTCAAAGGCCTTCGATATTGAGCTTAACCGGAACTGTAATCAGGCATGGTAGATGTTATCTCTGGCAGTTCATTCTTTTGGATTATTGTCCAATTATCTTGAGGTGGTTATAACCTCTCTATAGTCAGTGAGACTCTGTTGTAATGAGCAGTACGCTCTAGGCAGTGTGCCTTCCTGCATGTGCACACCCCTTATTGTATCACATACTTTCTGTAGAAGTATCATTTGACCGTGGGTATGCTTCCCACCATGGTTTTTCCCTTTTTGGGTTTCCACGTACAAATCATGGTGTTATGTGGTATGGTTGCATTGTGTTAATTCTTTGTTTCATTCTTAAGTTTTATTGCTTACCGGTATTTATTTCTGTTATTCTAGTATTTAATGTTTACGTGCTCTGGTTAAAGGTTATTAAGTGGTTGGATTGATATAACCCATTAACAACTGATTCACCCCCCTCCCCCCTCCCCCCTCAGTTGTTCACCGGGTATCCTAACAACTACAACCATAGTTATAGTGTGAAGGTGGCAAAATATGAAATAATAGTCATAAATCCTTAATGAAAGTCATACATTCTCTCAAGGTGTAAAGATTGACACTGATTTCAAAGAGATAGAGAAGGAGAGTCTCACAACCAAATAACAAAAGAGCCATCACAGTTGAAAATACAATAGTGAAATATTCCCAACAAGTTTCATCTTAAGATTACAATGTGTTGGCATTTCAGTAGAAAGGAGATTGTTGATATTCATTAAGGATATTGAGAAGGTTGTTGAAGATTATTTGATATAACCGAAAAAGGATGATAACTATCTTTATAACATTATTTTGTCATTGATGTCAAGAAATTGATTTCCTGATTCAGTATGATGTTGCCATATCTTGAGAAGATTGATTTGAAGAGAATTAAGATGTCGATAAAAGACACAAAAAGAATGTGATGAATAAGGGGAGAAATAAGTTATTCAATGGGCAACTATTACTAAGTTAGACAATGATGAGATCATGGTGTTTAGATTGATTTGATATCCTACATATGTTGTTGATTGTAAGGTTAATACTATACTATGTCACCGAGCAAAGAACCTAGTCAGTCGGTTAATGAAGGCGGAATGTCTACCGAGTAAAGTTTAGTATTTACCGAGTTGCAATTGAGTTATGACATATCGCATTAGATGAATAAAAGCATTATTTAATGAAAGATGCTGATGAGTTGGAGATGTATAAATGATTGGTATGCCGCGCATGAAGTTTGTTAAGGATCTACGGCTATGGAAAATTAGGTGGAAGATCTACAACACAGATTGAACCGCAATAACCTTGTGCAAGTTCCAAGAAAGGAACGCAAGTCCCTAGGCAAGGTAAAACATTTCAGATTGAAGGATACATTGAACCTGGTCAAGTTTGAAGATCTGACGGCTAAGATTGATCATGGGAAATGTGATCAAGGAGATTCAACGGTTAGTGAATTGTTTATAAATAAGGAATCGTTGATAAACAATGGATGCGGGCAAGTGTAAGCACAGGGATGCTACATAGTGATTACCGAGCACAGAAGCTTGAAGACCTGTTTGAATAACAGAGTAAGGAGCACAGCAGAGGGACAAGATAAGTCCTATGACAAGATTGTTTTGAGCAAATAAGAATTTGCTTTAGCATTTTAGATGTGAAGTTGCAGATATATTTTTATTACTGTTATTTTGTAAGTGACAGAAAATCTCTTAACCGAGTGGACTTGACAGTCTTATTTGTAAACCCTCTAGCAAGGTAACATTCTAGTTGAGTGTTTGAAATCCTTTAACAAGGTCACTTCTAACAAAGTGAAGATCCTAACAGATCTAAGGGAAATCCCTTAACCGGGTCACATCTAGCAATGTGTTTGTAATCTTTAACATGATTTGCTTTTAACTGAGCATACTCTAGAAGAGTATATTTCTTAGTGGGTCCGAAATCCCATAGTGGTTTTTCCCTATTTGGGTTTCCACGTTAAATCTTGTGTTATATGTGTTATGATGATTATGTGTTTATGAGTTAGCATGTTTAGCAATTTTTTGTTATATTACTGAAGTATAAGTTACCAAGGTTGAATCTGTTGATTTTATGGAAGATTAAGTTTGTATGATTCACAACCCCCCCCCTCATCTTGTTAGCTATTGGCATCAGTACTTTACATTTAGTATCAAAACTTACCCAATGGAGAAAATAATGTCAAGCAATGTTGAGATCACATAGGGCCATCCACAATGACATTCATAGAGAGTAAGGGCAAATAAAAGACCAGATCTGCATAGGAAGGAAAGTTACCTTACTTTTTCTTTGTGAAATCTCCAAGCAAATCGCTAGGTTGCAACTAAAAAATGCATCCAAGTTCAAACCCTAGATTGAATCATGGTAGAAGCCCTTCTCCAAGCAGTCAAGGAAGCGAATGAAACAAAGATGAAGTGTTTTTCATCTTTTCACTTTTTTGTGTTAGGGTTTCTAAACCCTAAAGTAACCTGATGTTAGAAAAGGCAACATTTTTGTCTTTATTGAAACGAAGCTTTATTTTCATATTGTGCCTTGTGTATTTTTTTTTCAAGTGTTTGGTGAATGCTTATAAGATATAATCAAATAAGCCTTTTAGGGTTTCATGAAAACTCCTTTCTTTTTTGCATTAAATTAAAAAATGTAAATCTTTGTTTTAAGTGATGATTATAAATCACTTAAAATAGATTCCTTTGATGTATTTTCAAATAATAGCTAAATGGAGTTGTAATAAGCTTTGAAAGTCTTTTGCTTGAGTCTAGGAGATAACTGAGGTGATTTGCTACATATGGAGTAAAATTAGGAGTTGGGAGCACTTAATTGTGAGTTCTTCTTCAGTTAAAAGGTCCAAGTGGATGAAGCTTCAGTCGGAGAGGATTTTCAGACACTTGACTCCTTGTTTCTTGCCTTTACATCCCTTTTTGGGGGGGGATTTTCAATTGCATCTGACTCCTTAGAGTGATTTATAAAATCAAAACTCCTTGCACCTATTTTGAGGAGTTCTCTTTCAGTCACATGCTTGATTTGAGGGAGGGACTGGAGGTATTGACATCACATCATTTTGGAGCGAAAATTCAAATTTTGATTTTTTTTGTACCTTTTGTATAAGTCTCTCTCCTTCATTCATTTTTTGGGTGAGTTCTAAGTTTGTACCTGTTGTGGCAATAATTTTTTCAAACTTTGTAACTCATGTCTTGTGAGTTCTATAGACTTGCAATGCAGAGAGTTCCTTATTTTCAATAAAGAAGCTAAGTTCCTCCTTGATACCTTTTTGTCTAAGTGTTATTTTGTAAGCATTTTGATTAAAATTTTGTGATTATTTTATGGATCCTTCATTTTGTCTTGGTTTCTTCAAATGCTTAGCACAATATGTACATGTTATAGTACAGATATGTGATTGTGTATGTTATTTTGTTGCATCAAAATTGTGAGAACGTCATTGTTCTCCTTTTGTGAACAAAAGCTAACCTTTCACGAGAATCAATTTTGCAAACATGTGTATTTGATTTGTGAGTTAAAATAACTTCATTAGTTGAATATCTTGTGATTTTGTCAGCATATCAAGTCATTTTTTCAATCATTGGTGTATCACCTAGCAACAATAGTTTTTCAGTTTCTGCATATCCTACTTACCCTTGTCTCAAGTATTTCAGTTAGTTTTAGGTGATCTAAAGGGAGCCAACGCATAATCTGGAGGTCTACTCTCACCATAGGATACCCACAGCCTGGAAGTAGTCCTGTGTTTCACAAGATTGCAAAATTTCATCTTTGCATCGGGTGCAAATCCCTGTGACAACAAGTACACAACCTCGCTATCCGACTAGATGCTAAACCAGTAAAACAAAAGCTCTACAAGATGCATTCAAAAATTGCCCTACTTGTCAAAGAAGAACTACAGAAGATGTTGGATGTCAAATTCATTAGATCCATTCATTATCCTGAGAGGGTCTCAAATATTGTACCTGTCGACAAGCCCACTAGGGGCATAAGGATTTGTACAAACTTCGGGGACATCAGCAAAGCATGTCCTGAAGATGATTTTCTGCTACCCAACATAGACATGATTGTTGATCTAACAATTGGACACAAGATGATTTCATTAATGGATGGTTTCTCTCGATACAATCAAATCAAGATCGTTGAAGAAGACCAACATAAGAAAACATTCACCACCCCTTGGGGAACATTCTATCATCAAGTCATGTCATTTGGACTAAAAATGCAGGTGCAACTTATCAAAGAGCAATGACAACAATTTTTCATGACATCCTGCACGACATCATGGAAGACAATGTGGATGACCTCCTCAAAAAATATAAAACACGTGAAGAGCACATCCTGGTTTTGAGAAGAGTCTTTGAGATATTAGAGAAGTAAAATCTACAACTAAATCCTAAAAAGTGTGTCTTTGGGGTCACATCTAGAAAACTCTTGGGATTCATTGTGTCTCACAGAGGGATTGAAGTAGATTCGGCCAAAGTCAAAGAAATCATAGAAATGTCTCCCCTTAAGAAACTTAGACAACTTCATAGTCTACAAGGCAAGCTTCAATCCATCCACCGATTTATAGTACAAGTACCATCTTTTTGTTCATCTCCTATGCAAAGACACCAAGTTTAAGTGGGATTGCCTATGTCATAAAGTTTTTGATAAATTGAAAGAGTATTTGGCCTCCCCTCCAGTATTAATGCCATCTATTCCAGGACAACCACTTCTTTTATACATATCAACAACTATAGTGGCTCTAGGGGCATTACTTGCATAGACTAATGACAAAGGTAAGGAGCATGACATCTACTACATCAATCACACCCTTGTTGGATATGAGCTCAATTATAATATCATAGAACAAGCATGCTTGGCAGTGGTATTTAACACTCAAAAGATTCGTCGCTACATGCTTGACAACAAGACTAAACTTGTGGCATAAATTTATCCTCTCAAATACCTGTTATCTAAGGCTGCTCTTATTGGGAGTACAACTAAATGGGTCATGTTGTTGAGTGATTTTGACATTGAGTGTGTAGATAAGAAAGAAATTAAAGGATATATCATAGAAAATCAACCGGTTGAGGCTTCTTTCCAAGCAGATCACCCTCTCATAGTAGAATTCCATGATGATTCCATTTTGCCCATCACACAATCTACACAGTGGCAGTTGTATTTTGATGGTTCCTACACACACATTAGATCGGGGGCAGGAATCTTATTAATCACCCCTCAAGGTGACTGTATCCCTAAGTCCTACAAGATAGCCTTTTCCTATACAAACAAAATCGTGGAGTATGAAGCTCTCATCATTGGACTTCGTTTATCTATCCAATGTAAGATCATTAAACTGTAAGTCTATGGGGATTGCCAACTTGTCATTAAGCAAGTCAATGATGAGTATCAAACCAAAGATGACAAGTTGCTTCCTTATCCCCGCATGGTTGAGGACTTTAAGCAACATTTCACTTCCATTCAGTTTGAGAAATTTCCTAGGACAAAGAACAGAGTTGTCGACGTAATGGCTACAATTGGTTCTCTCCTCTAGATGCACATGACAAACAGTTAGAACTATGAATTCTTGGTCGAGCATCTTTTAGTACTAACATATGATGTCCTCGAATAAAAAATGGTATGTGTCCTTGTTGATCCTGACTCTCCCTGGTACCAAGAAGCCTTCACCTACCTCCAAGATAACACCATTCCTTCTCACCTCACCGAAACCCAACAATAGGCATTCATCCGTCGATCTACTTGATACACTATCCTCAGTGATACCCTATTTCGAAGGCACTTTGATGGAACCCTCCAAAGGTGTTTAGATAAAGAGGAAGTTGAATGAGCACTATGTGAAGTACACGAAGGTATCCGTGGGGCACACTCGAGTGGCCTCACTTTGGCTAAGAAGCTCTTGCACACTGGATATTACTAGCCCACAATGGAACATGATTCCTATGGTAACATGATTCATGCATCTTCTCAGGATTTGTAGCCATTCATAACACCTTGACCCTTCTCTCAGTGGGGGCTCAATCTCATACGTAAAATCCATCCCATCTCATCCAATGGTAATAAGTTAACAATAACTACCACCGAATAATTCACCAAGTGAGTGGAAGAAATACCACTCACCTTTACCACTAACAAACAAATTTCTAAGTTTATCCTGAATTACTTAATCTACCTCTATAATGGAATTCCTAAAGTTATCATTATAGATAATGGCAGATCTTTCAAGAAGCGAGATGTCAAAGAATTATGCCAGAAGTTGGCCATCAAACATCGTTTCTCCACCTCATACTACCTGCAAGGGAACAGTCAAGTTGAAGCTTCAAACAAAACTCTCATCAAGATCCTCGAGAAAATAGTCAATGAAGCTAGCCATGATTGGCACTTGCAACTCCATCTCACCCTCTAGGCCTACTGCACAAGCATTCGCACCCCCACAAGAGCCACACCATACTCTCTAGTCTTCGATTTTGAAGTCGTCCTACCTCTTGAGATTGAGATCCCCTCACTTTGAGTGTTAATGCAAAACATCCTCCCTGACAAAGAATATAGAGTGGCCAGGCTACAAGAGCTAGAATTGCTCGATGAAAGGAACCTCAAGGCCTTAAATCACCTCTGGGTATATAAGAATTACCTCTGATTGAGATACAACAAGAAATTCGGGACTCGGGAATTTGACATTGGTGACCTTGTCCTTATGGAAAATCAGAGAAATTTTTAGGACCGTGAAAAAGAAGGACAAGTTTGAGCCTAACTGACTTAGACCTTATGTCATCACTGTAAAGTATGGTTCAGGAGCCTATCAGTTGGCTACAACTGAAGGAGATCCTTTGGATGAGACCATGAACATCATGCATCTAAAGAAGTTTTATGCCTAGTCTTCAGAAAGGTACCAGTTTTAAAAAATTGGAAAAAGATCAAAAAATCATAAAAATGACAAAAAAAACCAATTCCTCCATCAGTGAAAACCACTTTGTGGCGCCATGGGCAAGTACCTTGGTGAAAACTTGTTTACATGCATCAAGGTAAATAAATTTAAGATCTACCATCTGTTTGGACACTCATCATATTCGCTCGCACTGCTTCACTCTGCATCCATTCCCCCTTTTGCATACTCATGTCCATTGCCTATCTACACTCTTCACCCTGGTTGTTCATGTGTATCCACAAATTTGATCATTACATCCTTGCTCCCTCCTCCTAAGATGATGAGCTATACTCCAAACCTTGAATACGGATAATCCCAATACATTGACCTTCCTCTGTATCCTGAGCTTTTCCCATCAAACTAAGATTCTTTTTTACTTGCATGTCAATCAAACACCCATCCACACCGTGCTAATCAAATCTTAGCAACGATGTTTCATATCTACATACAATTACACCTTCATCTACTCTATTACCTATTTTTAGTCCCATTAGTTACCTTTGCCCATTGGTATGCATCCTTCCCATGTTCGACAATTTATCACAAATCCTAATCCCACTCTTGGCAAGAGATGTCAGTTGGCCATGTGTATATCATTTGCATGATTGGTCTTTTTTCTTGGATTTTTATTTTTTATCATAAGACTACTCCTATCTAGGGCTACCTTGATCATTCTATATCTTGGTATGTTTGGGGTTGGTGTATATTGGGGCATCTTTTGTGGTATGGCGTGTTTGATGGTTTCTCTTGTATGATCCTACAATCTTGCATTTACACCATTATGGTGTTTTAGAACCTATGTGCATTGAGATACCTATTGTCTGAGAGTCTAGTCCACGCCTTAGATATTCATAATATCTTGATTCCTATAATAAATGTGTAGATAATCCCTGGCAATATCAAAACTAGGTTTGCTCTCCATATTTACACAACAAATCCCATCTATCCATTCATCTCCTTTATCATTCTCATCCATTTGTCTCAAGAGTCCACTTTATTCATTTATCCACCCCTTCATCATCCTTATCCTTTTCACATCCTTTCATCCTCTATCCCTCCTATCCATTTCGAGAGCACACCCGTGTTCTTGGAACCCGCATGTAGCCTCGAGGGGGCATACCACTACCTCCTCGTCATCCTTCCTCACCTACCTATGACTGAGGCATCATGCTACTAGCCTTAATCCCCTTTATCAACTATATTTTATTCTTCTTTGATATAAAATCAATTCATGACACTATATCAAAGAGGGGAAAAATGTAGACGTCTAAAATTAATTAAAGTATTGTTTTATTAATTTAAGGTCTCCACATAATTAATTTAATTGTGTTGATTCCCTTCCTCTTGGGATTAATTAAATCAAATTTAATTGATCTTATCACTATAATATTGTAATTAATTTATCAAAATTAATTATTCCCTTTTTCTAAAGTCATTTAATCTCCATTATTTATTCTAAACCTCTACTAGTTAATTAATTCCAATTAACTAAGCTAATCATGTGATTCCTATAAATCACCTTTTCTAATCCTATCATCTAGCCTAATTAATCACTCTCTAATCATGCTTATCATTTCCTCCAATATTATATTCCCCCACTCATTCTCTCTCCTCATGTCACATGGACTCCTAACTTTACCACTTGCATCCTAATCTCTCATCAACCCACTTAATCGGTACCCTTAAGCACTTGCACATTCCTGATCACCTTGATTAGGAATGGATCAACTCTTTGCTATAAATGGCTTTCTTCTCTCACACCACCATATTTGTCTCTTCTAAGGAATGCCAAATCCTTGCACATTCCCATGCCCCCTCTTCCCAAGGAATTTTTAATTCCTTTATCACTTTATTCTTCCCACACAATCTTTAATTTTGTAATTTTTAATTCCTCCTCCCTTCCCCCAAGTAATTTTATAATCATATTCCTCTTCCC